>NC_025860.1:485866-577581 GCF_000755165.1 Leishmania panamensis | reverse complement strand
AAAGCACAGTGACGAGCTAAAGAGCTTCATTGAGGTGGTGACGGGCGGGTTTGATATGGAGAATGAGGCCCATCGTCGCCTGGTGATGCAGACGCTGATTAAGGCCGGTGACGTGTCGAATGTGACGAAGCCGTTTGAGACGTCGCGCATGTGGGCGATGGCTGTGACGGAGGAGTTCTACCGCCAGGGAGACATGGAGAAAGAGAAGGGCGTGGAGGTGTTGCCGATGTTTGACCGGTCGAAGAACACCGAGCTGGCACGTGGGCAGATTGGCTTCATCGACTTTGTAGCTGGCAAGTTCTTCCGGGACATTGTGGGCAGCTTCTTTCATGGAATGCAGTGGTGTGTTGACACGGTAACCTCCAACCGTGCGAAGTGGCAAGATATCCTGGACGGCCGCCGCGTGTCGGCGGTATCTGTAGGAGTTTAAGGCGTGGGTGCCGTTGCTGTTGTGGTACTAGCGATTCCTGCGAAGGGAGAGTGGAAGCTCGCACAGCGAGTGGTTAGCGAGAAGTGTTGGTGGTGCGTTGCCTATTCATGGGAGACACTATAAGGGACGTTGATCGCTGCTATACTTTGCGTGTCTATGTATGTTCTTCGTACGTCAGTATGTGTGCCAAGCCGTTATTTCCCTCAATGCCGCATCGCTATACCCGCGACGCGGCATGGCTTGTGCCTTTGTGCGTCGCTCTCTCTCTCTCTCTCTGCTCTACACGGCCTCTCTTTTTTTGTTTTGCACCACACATGTACTGCTGTGGGCGGATTTGGTTGCTTGCGCTCGTGTAATGGGTGGCGTGGTGCCCGCAGTGTTCTCTCCTTCGCCAGTTGTGTGGTACTTTTTTCGTGGACCCCCTTATCTATGCCCTCCCCGCGGAAAAGCCGTGTGCCATTGAAGGCTCGACTGCACTACGGGGCCATCCACACACACACACACTACATGTCACCTCTTCATCCCCCTTTCGTTGCGGTGTGTCGCTAAGGTGGTTTCTAGTCTCCCCCTCCCCTCTTCCCCTTCTCTTTTCTATTTTGTCAATATCGCCCGAAACTCTCGCCCCTCTCCCCTCTCACGTTTTTTTCTTCTGCTCGCTGTCCTGCACCCCTGATGACGGGTCCCACCTCAGTGTGTGGCATCCAGGCTCCCGTACCCACACTCTGTGTGGGGAAGCCAAGCAACCCCCCTCTCTATCCCTCTGCCAATGCCGAACCACTTCTCGTGATGGCAGGGTCAAGCACCTACGACGTGGGCGAAGTCCGAGCGATTTTACCGCTACTGGTGTCGGTAGTCAGGTCCTGGACAGCGCGGCCTGCGACGGCGAACACGCTTGTGCCACCCGTATGTTGGGCGAAGCTTCAAGGTGACTCGAGCGCACCTCACCCGGCCTTCGCTGCCCACTGGGGTGGGGAGTCTGAGTGCCACCTCGGGGGATGCCCCGGGTGGCGACCGGCATGATGGGGACGGCTGTGAGGCGCCGTGCAAAGTGGGGAATGGGTGGAGTTTGGGGCAGGGGTCGTGCTCAGGTGACGGTGAGTCGGCGCATTGCTGTAACGCGTGTGTGTCTACGGCTGCTCCGCACCAGGCGGTGGGGCTTGGGGTGAGGGCAGAGTGGGGACTTGACCTCGCGCGTGTGTGTGTGTGTGGCCCAGCGAGTGGGCGCGTGGAAAATCACATTTTTTTATCCCTCTTCACTTTGCCCCCTTTCACGTGTTGTTTTCAGTGCGCCTTGTTGTGCACGTGACTTCTCTCTTCAGCCGTTTTTTTTTTTCTTTTCATTCTGCAGTTTCGTGGGTCGGCAGATGGAGGCGATGGAGGGGAAAGCCGTTGGACTTGCATTCTGGGGAGTGGACAACAAGAATGCGGCACCTCTCCCCCCATTGACATTCCTCCTCTCCTCCTCTTTTTTCTCCCTGCGCCCCCTGCGCCTGCCTTCACCCGTGCCGTCGATGTACAGTTGTGGGGCCGCCGCACCACCCCACTGCCTTCCCTACTTTCATTTTTGCTCACGGCACTCTTTTTCTCGGCTCTGGTTGCCCCTTCGAGCGCAACTCTTTCTACAGTGGATTACTCCTTTACATGGGCACTCGCAGATTATCGGCTTCACTTTCATATTAGTTTGGCAGCCTTGCCGATATCATTCATGAAGTGAGCCACTATTGCCCGGGCCTTGTCGTTCCTCCGTATCCAGTACGTCGCTCGAGTAGAATCTCCCGCTGATCCACCTTGCCGCCCTCACGTCAAGCCCTCGGTACTTGTGGTGTATGGAAAGCTGGCTGGTGTGCCACATGGCGACAGGGCAACTGCGAAAGCAACGGCAGTGCCATTCACAGCAGTGGGCCGTGCTTCCTGCCGAGACCTCTTCTATGCTTCTCTCTCTCTCTCTCTGAAACGCTTTCCGCCACGCGGATTACCCTCGGTGAACAACCCGTCTCGTCCTCATTACTTTGCGCCTCTTATTCCCATCCGTCTTTCCCATCCAACAACAAAAAAGTTGGATACAAATTGCGCTCACCGTGCGAGCGTGTGTGCGTCAGAGCAAACTTTAGCCTCTTCACCTCCGCCTCCGTGTCTCCCCACACCGTTCTCGTCTGGCTTTGCGAGTTTTTGGTCGACCACGACAAGGGCGCTCAAGATAGCGGTGCCTACACGCGCACATTTGGATCCCACTTTGCACGGGACACCTACGTGTGCCCACCGCATCAGAGTGTGAGGCAATGAGAGAGCAGTGCCGCACCATGGCATCTCTTACGGCTAAGCAAACGTCCGAGATCGGCACAACCACCAAGCCAGACGGTAGCAATCATCTCCTCGAGGCACTCACGCTGTGCCATTCCATTCTGGGTCGCTACAGGCGCTGCGGGGTGCAGCTCAGCGACACAGAGGCTTCCGCCTTCGCCAATTTACGAAACCATTTCTCTAGCATAAGTGGCGGCGCGGCAGACGCTGGAGGTGCGGTGCGCGCCACCCAAAATGCATCGCATCATCGAGAACTACAAGAGTACGCTCAGCTGTCGCAGCGCTGCCTGACTCTCCAGTACCCCCTCTCCCACATAATCTCAACCATCAATGACGAATTCTCCAAAATTGTGGGCTTTCCCGTGCGCACCCACTACGTAAACATAAACGACGCAGTGCTGTGCGACCCGGTGCACGACACCGTCGCCACCATGGACGCATCCGCGCCCATCGGCAGGTGTGCGCAGACGAAGAAGACCGTGACCCTCTTCAACACTGCCTACATTCCCCTATGCTACAACAACCGCATCGTCGGCTGCATGGAGGTGGAGGGTAGCGTAATGGACACAACAACGCCGCAGTTTGGATACGCACTTCAGGTAGCGGCGCTGACGATACACAACGCCATCTCCATTGATCAGCTGCGATGGGAAACGCGGAAGGCGGAGGCCATGGTAAACATGGCGACACGGCTTGCGCGCGACACGCTGGAGGAGTCGGTGCTGGTGCAGTCCATCATCAACACGGCGAAGACGCTGACGGAGAGCGACCGGTGCAGCATTTTCCTGGTGAAGGCGGACGGCAGTCTGAAGGCGCACTTTGAGGACGGCAACGTTGTGGTGGTGCCTGCTGGGACAGGCATCGCAGGCTACGTTGCGGAGTCGGGTGCTGTGGTGAACATCCCGAACGCGTACGAGGACGAGCGGTTCAACCGGTCTGTGGACAAGGTGACTGGCTACCATACACGCACGATTCTGTGCCTGCCGATCGCGTTCGAGGGCACGATCGTTGCCGTTGCTCAGCTGATCAACAAGCTGGACATGGTGACAGAGAGCGGGCAGCGGCTGCCACGCGTGTTTGGACAGCGCGACGAGGAGCTGTTTGAGACGTTCTCCATGTTTGCTGCCGCGTCGCTGCGCAACTGCCGCATCAACGAGACGCTGCTGGCGGAGAAGAAGAAGGGCGACGCGATCCTGGACGTTGTGACGGTGCTGTCGAACACGGACATCCGCGACGTGAACAGCATTGTGCGGCACGTGCTGCACGGTGCGAAGAAGCTGCTGAACGCCGATCGGTCTTCGATGTTTCTGCTGGATAAGGAGCGCAACGAGCTATACAGCAAGATGGCCGACAGCACGAACGAGATCCGATTTCCGTGCGGGCAAGGCATTGCCGGCACTGTTGCCGAGTCCGGCGTTGGTGAGAACATCATGGATGCGTACGCCGACTCGCGCTTCAACAGCGCTGTGGACCGGCAGCTGGGCTACCGTACTCAGTCCATTCTGTGCGAGCCAATTATGCTGAATGGCGAGGTGCTTGCCGTGGTGCAGCTCGTTAACAAGCTCAGCGACGATGGTAGTGTGTCCTGCTTCACATCCGTGGATCGAGAAACGTTCCAGGTGTTCTCACTGTTTGCCGGTATCTCGATCAACAACAGCCATCTACTGGAGTTCGCCGTGAACGCAGGCCGTGAGGCAATGAACTTGGGCCTGCATCGCAACAGCATTTCAGCGCTTCGTGGTCTAAAGGGAGTGAATGTGATTGAAGTGACGCCGGAGGAGCGTGAGGCGGTGATGTCGATCGACTTCGGGAGTGCATATGACTTCACTTCGCCGAACTTCAACCTGTTTGAAGTGCGCGAGAGGTGCAGCGAGCCAATGGATGCGGCTGCCGGTGTTGCGTACAATCTGCTGTGGAGCACTGGCCTGCCGGAGAAGTTTGGCTGCCGTGAGCAGACGCTGCTGAACTTCATCCTGCAGTGCCGCCGTAGGTACCGTCGCGTGCCGTACCACAACTTCTACCACGTCGTGGATGTGTGCCAGACGCTGCACACATACCTGTACACTGGCAAGGCGTCGGAGTTCCTGATGGAGCTGGATTGCTACGTGCTGCTAATAACTGCACTGGTGCACGACCTCGACCACATGGGTGTGAACAACAGCTTCTACCTGAAGACGGACTCGCCGCTGGGTATTCTGTCCAGCGCGAGCGGGAACAACTCCGTGCTGGAGGTGCATCACTGCAGCCTCGCCATCGAAATACTGTCCGACCCCACTGCGGACGTGTTCGAGGGGCTGGGCGGGGACGACGTCGCGTACGCGTACCGCTCCCTGATTGACTGTGTGCTGGCCACTGATATGGCTCGTCACGGTGACTTGCTGAAGGTGTTCGACGATATGGCGAAGGGCAACTACGACTGCAGTAATGAGACCCATCGTCGCCTGGTGATGCAGACGCTGATTAAGGCCGGTGACGTGTCGAATGTGACGAAGCCGTTTGAGACGTCGCGCATGTGGGCGATGGCTGTGACGGAGGAGTTCTACCGCCAGGGAGACATGGAGAAAGAGAAGGGCGTGGAGGTGTTGCCGATGTTTGACCGGTCGAAGAACACCGAGCTGGCACGTGGGCAGATTGGCTTCATCGACTTTGTAGCTGGCAAGTTCTTCCGGGACATTGTGGGCAGCTTCTTTCATGGAATGCAGTGGTGTGTTGACACGGTAACCTCCAACCGTGCGAAGTGGCAAGATATCCTGGACGGCCGCCGCGTGTCGGCGGTATCTGTAGGAGTTTAAGGCGTGGGTGCCGTTGCTGATCGTGTCCAAGGTCTTTCGGATAGACATGCATGCAATCGACGGTGGCTACGATGTTTTTCGTCCTGGTAGTAGCGTAGGTGGCATCTGCGCAGCAGACTTCGAGCATTACTGCAAAGCGCATGCTTGGAGTAACAGAGGACTGTCAACCGTGCCTGAGGTGTGTCATAGTGGTGTCACCCGTATGCTCGTGAGGATGTGTTCCGGCTGACGCTTATGCATCGATTGTATGCTTCCGATCAAATGCTCAGCCTAGCAGATGTTGAATGATGAGTGTGCCTCTCTTTTCCTATGCAAGTGTTCCTCTGCTGTCCTTCTGTGTTGCGCTTTCGGCTGGTGCTGCGTTGTTAATCCGCCATTCCTCTTGCTGTCTTTTGTGGCCGCTGTTGTTTGTGTGTGTGTGTAAAGATGTATACTTTCTCTTTATATTCGTCTACTCCCCTCTTCTCCCTCACTCCCTTGCGGTAAACAGTCGTGAAAGACCCCCTCTCTGCGCTTGTCGTTGCCTTCTCTCATCACGTTGCTCTTCCCTGTGAATTTACCTTGCCTCTGCCTATCGCCTTTGTGGCCTAGTGTGTCTCCTGGATGCAGAATGGGTGTCTTCTCCTCTTGACCCCCCGGAACAGCTGTGCATAGGTGAAGGATGCACGAGCCATGTGTGTATGTATGTCTTTGCGAGAAGGTGGGTAGCTGGCACACGTGTTTGCCTATTTTTTATCGTTTTATCTTGTCAGTTTTCTAAGCCTCCCCCCTCTCCCCTCTACTCTCTTTCACTCACTCCCTCTTCATCTTTCTCTTTTGCTTTTTTTCCCCCTCTTGCTGTTTGCATGAGCTGACGTCGAAACTGTGCAGTGGGGTTGGGGGTGGATGTTGGGCCACTGCGCAAATGCCGTAGAAATCTCGCGGATTTAGATCCCTCCCCCCCCCTCCCTCTCCTCCCCCATCACCAGAGTAAGCGGTGTAATGTCTGTTATAAAGCTATGTGTTTTCCGGTTGGACGAGTGACGGGTAGGGGCTTGGTTCTTGAGGTGTGTATGTGTACTGCCCAGCGCAACACTGGATGCTCTGCCTTTACCATTGCGTGTGTCTCCCACAGCTCCTGTCTGTCTTACCTCTTTCTCACCCTCTGTCACTCGCACAAGGTAGACGTCGGACGCGTGCGTTCTTTTACTATCTCCCTTTCTCGGCGAAGGCATGCATACTCGCTGCGCCTCTTTACGTCTCTGTTTGCCGCTACGCACCATTTCGACGACGCCTCGCTCGTTTTCTCTTGTGTTTTGTGCGCTCCTCTGCGTGCGTTGATGTTGCCTTGTACCACAAGACCTCTCCTCTCTCTTCCCCCTCCCCCTTGCTGTCTACTGTGTGGCGCCATTTTCTCGTCTTCCCCCACCTGATGTACAACTCCAGCCCCTCTCTTCGCCCTCCCTTCGGTCTCCCGCTCCCACGGCGTCCCTTCTCATCTATCCTCTTTTGCCCGTCTCTCTCCTCCCCTCACCCCCTCTCCGTCCCCCTCCCTGTGTGTGTGTGTGCGCACCCGTGCGATGTCGATGCAGCAGTGGTGTTCTTAGCGAAGCAAGAAACAAGTTGCGTGCGCAGAATATCATAGCGGAGGGAGAGCGTGAGAGGGAGGGAGCGGAATGTGAAAAAGTGCTGCTAAATAGCAAATGATGTGGTAGGTTGGTACATTAGACCCCGAGGCATATCGAAGAAGAGGAAGTAGAAGGATGCTGCACACACCGTGGTATATCTGGAGACTCGTCCCCCTGCCACGGTCATCGCTGAAGAAGCTGGGTGAGAGTGAGTCCAATTCTTTTCAAGTTTCTCTCCTAGGTCTTTGGCTGCGGCAGCATCTCCCCTTTGAGGGTCCTGTGAGCACGTCTGCAGCGGGCCACTGGTGGTGCAAAGAGGGAGCAGCCACACCACCTCTGAGAAGAAATTTTGGAAGGCAAACGCTTTGTGTAGTGCCCCAAGCAGCTCTAAGACGCATCTTGAAGGCATCGAGCAGGACAACTGTTCTGCGGCCAATTCCCATCAAAATGCGTTCGCCTTTGTGTTTCTCCCTTGACTCGGCCTCTTCAACTCACCCACTCTCTCTACCCCCGCCACCTTGTTGTGACTCCCCCTCCCTTCGCTTCTCTCGCCCTCTGGCATCCCTCTCCAATATTTTCCACGGTCTGTCGGTGTGCCCTTTCCCCCTCCTTTCACCTTCTCCTGCCCTACGTGGACTACACTGGGGCAACGCGTGCGCGTCGGGTTTGCACCCCATCCACCTCCGACACGCGGACACGCATCTGCGCTGCCCTTCGTTTCAGCCATTAAGAAGTTAGACAAACACACGCACAAGTGCACTTTCACTACGATTCTTTTGCAGGGATTCCCACTCGTTCTTAACGCTGCCCAACACGAGAAATGACTGGAGAAATCAGCGAGAAGGCCTTCCCCCTTGCGACGGATCGCCTAAGCCAGAGCATCCTCGATCTCGTGCAGGAGGCTAGCAATGCCAAGATGGTGAAGAAGGGCGCCAACGAGGCCACCAAGGCCTTGAATCGCGGCATTGCGGACCTGATAGTGTTGGCGGGTGACACAAACCCGATTGAGATCCTCCTTCACCTACCCCTCCTGTGCGAAGACAAGAATGTCCCGTACGTCTTTGTGCCGTCCAAGACGGCGCTTGGCCGCGCCTCCCAGGTTTCTCGCAATGTCGTGGCGCTAGCCATCCTTCAGGGTGAGAACAGCCCTGTCGCGGCGAAGGTACAGGGAGTGAAGCTCGAGATCGAGCGCTTGCTGTAATGGGGCTTTTCTTGCCTGCGTGCGTGTCAGAGGCGCTGATAGCTTCGCGTGTTTTGCATGTGTTGGTATTTCCTTTCTTTGTGATTTCACTCGAGCTAAGACTGCTGTGCAAGGCCGCCTCCTACTGCACGAGGATGGTCGACCTGTGTCGCGGTGCGGTGTGCGTGTCGCCGCTTGTGTAAAAGTGCAACAGCAGTCCTTTAGTGCAGCTGGTCGAGGAAACGCTAACGATATTTTCTCTCGTTTGTTTTTGTGTCACGTCCTAACAGAGGCCAAAGGGCCGCAGTCTTCTGTGCGATTCTTCGCCAGAGTCGGGCTGGGAGAAGAGGCAGGCACGACGGAGGGCAGTGGCTGCACCGAGGGGCACCGCAATGCCGCCACAAAAACTAAATCAGGCGCGACGCCTCCACTCCTCTCTCCTCTACTGGGATGCTGGTCCACTTTCGCCTATGTGCCTCACCGCTTTGCTACTGTCAGTGGTTCTCGTCTGCCACTGCGTCTCTCTGTGTGTGGAGTTAACCCCTGCTGTATCAAGTGGTGCACTTGACCCTCCCCTCACTACTCCTGTGGCGCTGTTATGAACAAGAAGATTCCTTGGCTAACACGCGTATGGGGAGCCTTGCGTTATGTGTGGGCACGCGGCTACGCAGTCCTGAAGCGGTGTTTCCCTTCTCTGTAATTCCCAGTGAAGATTAATGGATATAAGAGGCTCAGCGAAAAGAAAGGAAGAGAGGGTGAGCAGCGTGAGCAGCTGCGTTAGACCAGCCGCCAACAGAATCAGTCTTCCGGAGAGGCGGTTTCTCGTTGTATGTGACCCACGACAGCCGCCTGATGGGCTTGTGGAACATGCTATGGGCGCCGGCACTTAAGGATTCGTTCTACAAGAGGTGGATGGGTGCGAGGCGGATGATGAGTTATCTCACCTTTCCACCAGAACGCCTCTCTTTCCCGCTCCTGTCCACCTTTGCATGACGAGGCGTTGTCGCAATTCTCAGCGCTGCACTAGCCGGCCGGATCTGAGGGAGGGAAGGTGGTTGAGCCGTTGCTCAATTCTGTTAGTGACGTGACAACACACGCTTCTCCCGCAGACCATCGCTCTCTCACCATGTTGATGTGCAACTTTCTCACGCACTTTGATCTCCCCCTCTCTTTCTCCCTCTCTTCGTGTATGTCTCCCTCTGTGCCTCCTCTCACCCACAACCACTGTGGGCTTCGCAATGTCAGCCTTCGTTTCCGTGGGTGTGGGCCCCTCTGGGAGACGCGACTGTCCTACGTCATCCACAGCACGCGCACTGAATCGCTCGCCTACTCCCCCAGGCAACAGTGGGACGACGCCGACCACTACCACCGCTAGTCTCCCTCCCTCCTTTCTTTTGGTTCGCCGCATCGCAGTGCCTTACCCAACTGCACGCACACACGAGGTGGGAGCATGTCTTGCACAGCCAAGTGCGGCGGCTACGGCTCTCTGCGCGCCGAGTGCGCACGGGAGCCGTGCATGGCGAATGGCATGTGCACTCTGCTGGACCCTAGCGCCTCGGACTGCGTCTCGTGGTGCTGCACGAGCCGCAGCGGGCACGTCTTCTTCCTTGTGTTTTTCTTCTGTGCCGGGACATTCGCGCTGTGCGCCTCCTACTACCTCTACCGTCTTCACCAGATCAACCTCGAGGGCGGCGCGGTGCAGGAGAACGGCGAAGCGGTGGTGATGACCGAACCACCGACAGAGGAGGAGATGACTGTGGCGCGCCGCAAGAAGCGTACTGTCGTTGTGGACCCGGAACTACTCAAGGAGCTTGAATCCCAGCATTGAGCCGGGGAAGGAGTGGGATAGACGATGGGGACGGAAGTAGAGGTGCAGCCACACTCACCCTTTTCTCCCTCTCTTCATTTCTCTCTGTGGGGCCTTCATCGCTGATCTTCGATTAAATTGCACTGTGTCTCTGCACTTGTGAGCGAAACTGGCCGTTGCCGTACAACGATGCGTTGCTTTTTTTGCCTCTCTTCCCCATCTCCTCCTTCCCTCGGTACCCGGGAGAGGGGGATGGCGAGGTCGGAGATGCTGAGCGCGTTGATGTGCATTTGTCCGTACTTAGATGCGTGCGTCTGGGCACCGTCCAAGCCCCTTGGTGGTGGTGGTGGTGTCCCGCGTTCGAATGGCACGACTTCCACAGCGTCGCTGGTGTTGTAGGAGCCTCGGCGGTACCACACAACTTACGTGTCTCAGCTCTTTGTTTTAGCACCCCTCGTTCTCTTCTGAGTGTATACCTTCTTGCGTACACGCGCCGCACTACCGTTGCGAAGACACCCTTCATCTCGTTCCTCTCTCCTACGGCAACACCTCTCCTCCTGCAGTATGGTGGGGGCATCCCGCATTCAGATTCCCTGCGCCGCCGTCTGCCGCAGACGATAGCGCGCACTCCGATACCCAAAGGAGCCTGTCAAATCAATCCGCCAATGCAGTGCAGCTCAGCCCAGGTACCGTCCCCTGCCAGGATCTTTACCACCATAAATCACCCTGACTCTCTTCCCCCTTTCCCTCTACCGTCCTCTGCGTGTGTGGGGGGGGGGAGGAGGTTGACTTCTCAGCCTCATCTCCGGCTCTTCAGCACACATGCGCTTCAATCATTGTTCTCTTTCCTGTGTTGCTTACATGCCTCTATTGCCCTTCCATGGCTAAACACTCCTCTCTGACACTCGCCTATCGGACCGACACCCACCCACACACACACACACTGCATCTTGTATTGGCTGCTCGTGCGCCGTCATCCTTCGTTCACTCTGTACGTATGCAAGGCTGTTGTTTCTCTCTGCGAGCGACTTAGATGGCTCACCACCGCCACAGCCTCCTCTCATCCCTCGCTGCGTAACGCCCCTCTTCTCTGTCACTCTTTTCTCTCCTCTTTGCTTTCGCTCTCTACACCTCCCAGCTTGAAGCTTATCTGCGATGGAGGTGTCCTCACCCGGCAAGGTTCTCATCCTCGGTGGCTACCTTATTGTGGAGTCCTGCACCCCGTCCAATGTCGGCATCTCAATCGGTGTGAACGCGCGCTTCACGACACGTATCGTCAAGGCGCAGCCGGCCGCGGCCGACACTTCCGGGCAAACGACGGTGCACGTGAGCTCACCGCAGTTCCATCAGTCGTTCTGCTTCGTTGCCAGCACGTTAACGCCTGGCACCGTCGCGGTGAAGCAGACGGAGGGCCCAGGGAGCTCTTTTATCTTCTACGCCGTCCTGTACTCTGTGACGGCCGCCCAGTCTCTGGGCAGCAACACCGACGGTGAGGTTTGGATGGAGCTCCTGGCTGACAATGACTTCTACAGTCAACGCAACTATTTAGAGAGCCAAGGGAAGGACGTGAGCGTGGCCAACCTGCGCGCCCTTCCACCCCACCTGCCGCTGGTCGGTGCCGTCTCCAAGACTGGCTTGGGCTCCTCCTCGGCCATGACGACCAGCATCGTGGCGTGCCTCTGCTACCACTTTAATGCAGACGGGTGCTCACACGAGTACATTCATCGCATCGCCCAGATTGCCCACAGTATCACACAGGGCAAGATCGGCAGCGGCTTCGATGTGTACACCGCTGTCTACGGCACGTGCGCCTACCGCCGCTTTCCTGCGAACCGCGTGTCGATGATGATGGACGGTGCTCAGCAGCCGACCTCGGTGCAGGTAGAGGCGCTAACACGGTGTGTGAACATGGGAGAGGTGTGGGTGCCACACGAGTCGTTCCGCCTGCCCCCTGGAGTGAAGCTAATCCTCGGAGACGTGCACCAAGGCGGCTCCAGCACTCCTGGCATGGTCGAAAAGATCATGGCGTGGCGCAACTCTGTCGCTGATACCCCAGATAACCTTTGGGAGCAGCTGCGCCACAACAACGAGGCGTACATCGCCGCTCTTCGTCGCATGATCGACGATGCAGCAGCGAAGCCGGACGTCTACGTGGCTGCCATGACGGCACTCCAGCAGGTGCCCTCGCTGCCACTGCTTGAGACAGACAACGAGCCGGCTCAGTGCATCGTCGAGGCGTCCCGCTGTGCCGCACGCAGCCGTGCCCTCCTGCGGGACATAGGTATAGCCGCCGAGGTGAAGGTGGAGCCGTCGGAGCTGAGCGGCCTGTTGGACGACACAGCGGCACTGCCAGGTGTGTTCGCGGTGGGCTGTCCTGGCGCTGGCGGCTATGACGCGGTATTCGCCCTCGTGCTCGGCGACGAATGCGCCGCTGCGGTAGAGGCGTTTTGGGAGCGCTATGGCCCGCTGAGCGTCTGCCCGCTTATGGTGCGCGAGGACCCAAGCGGCCTGCTCGTCAAGTCCCCAGCCTGAAATCACCCAGAGGAAGCAGAGCATGGAGGCTTTCCTCACTGCCACGTCTGTGTGGCATGACGTCGCCTGCATAGAGCTCTTTACAGTGAAAAATTGATCTGCACCTCTTGCGCTCTCTCTCTCTCTGAAAGCTCAGCAAAGCACAGCACACAGTCAACAACAAAACAACCCTCGACAGCGACGCTTCAAGACGGTCTCCTTTCTGTTTTTCATTTTGTCTTAACTGTGTGTGTGTGTGTTCTCTCTCTTTCTCTCTCGAAACACGCTGATGTGCGGTTGCTGCTGCCTATTAAGGCTGCATGGTAACGCACATGTGCAGCCACGCGAGGCCGATGTCCCCTCACGTCCTGCTACCTCCGTCAGCACCACATTAGTCAAGCAAAAGGAGTCCCTCGCGGGGGTGATAGGCGGCACTTCTCTAAAGGCGCCCTGGACTCTTTTGTCTATTTTGCCTAATCACGCCGTCATCGCTTCACACGCACAGCCCTTTCGACCGCCCACTCGCCCTTCTCTTCTCGTGTGCGTATGCCCATGTATCGCTGGATGCACCGCGCGCACATCTACCGCCTCTTGCCTCACTCGTTCGTCCTCCGCGCGTCTCTTCCTCACCTCCTCAATGTTGGCACCACCACCGTCGCCGCCCCCGAACACGAACAAATCGCATGGGGATCCGCAAACCCACACCAGTCCGCCATACACATACGCCCATTCCCGCACACACGCATATCATCTGCCCGCACCTCAGCGTCTGTGTCTCATACAGTATAGGACATCATCTCGCAAACAACACCCCGCCACTTTTCGCCACCATGCTCGAAGCTCAGGTCCAGTACGCCAGCCTATGGAAGCGCTTGATCGAATGCATCAACGGGCTGGTGAATGAGGCGAACTTCGACTGCAACCCAGGCGGTTTGTCCATCCAGGCCATGGACTCCAGCCACGTCGCCCTTGTGCACATGTTGCTGCGCGACGATTGCTTTGTCAAGTACCAGTGCGAGCGCAACATTATCCTTGGCCTCAACCTCGCCTCCCTCGCCAAGGTGCTGAAGATCGTCGACAGCAACGACAGCCTCAGCCTGCGACACGACGATGACTCAGACGTGGTCACCCTTACCTCTGAGAACCCAGAGAAGACGCGCAAATGCGAGTACCAGCTGAAGCTGCTCGAAATTGAGGCGGAGTCGATGGGCATTCCTGAGATGGACTACCGCAGCACCGTCACACTCAACTCCTCCGAGTTTTCGAAGATTGTGCGCGATATGCAGGTCTTCGGTGACACTGTCACCATCGCCATCAGCAAGGAGGGAGTGAAGTTCAGCTCCTCGGGTGATGTTGGCCAGGGCTACACATTCCTTCAGGCCGCCGGAGTGTCGGACCGCAGCGCCAAATCGGAGGTGAAGTCCGAGGTGAAGGCGGAGACCCGGGACGAGAACGACGACGGACCCATCTCCCGCAAGTACAACAAAGCGGAGGGCGGCAACGGCGCTATCGGGGTCGAGGTGACGTTAGAGGAGCCCATCACGCTATCTTTTGCTCTCCGTTTCATGGGCATCTTTGCCAAAGGCTCAACGCTCAGCGAGCGTGTCACACTCAAGTTCGCCAAGGATAGTCCGTGCATGGTGGAGTACGGCATCGACAACGTCGGTTATCTCCGCTACTACCTAGCGCCCAAGGTGGACGATGCGGAGTGAAAGCGACGTATGAATGGATAAGAACGAAGTGGTGAGGGAAGGATGTGCTACGAAGGTACTTCTCGTAGTGAGTGGGGTCGGTGCGTGATGCTTCCACACGTGCTGCCCCCTCCCCTCGCCGAGCTCTCGTACTCTTTTTTAGTTTCTCTTCTTGGCTGCGCTGCGTGTGCGCGCTTCGTCTCTCCACCGCGCCGCCATCGCCCATCCTCCTATCCCCTTCCCCTCCTTACCCACTCGCCCCCGTTTCCACCACCAGTCCCCCCCCCCCCCCCCGATACCCATAGACATAGAAAACCATCTTCCCTTTCTCTTTCCCTTTACTCTCCTTTGACCTCGCTTCGTCATAGTCTCTCCATCTCTCTCTCTCTGTCAGCCCTAGCGCAGCATGACACCTCGCTGCCGCCTCTGTATTTCTATGCTCTGTCAGGTATCCTTCTCGAGTGGGCAGGGGAGTCGCCAGACAGAGCGCGTGGCCACTGCAAAAGGGGGTTGAGGGGGGTGGATACTCATCCTTGGGAGAAAGTGTGCGATAGACGCCCCTCCCCCCACCCTCCTCTAAACCCAACGGGGGGCTGGGAGGTGTGAAGAGAGGGAAAAGGAGAAAGGAAAGAGGGAAAGAAGGAGATGGAAGCTTTCAACTCACGTTGCACACACACCCAGGAACTTGCCCATGGATGAACGAGCAGCCTCAAATGACTTGGAGGGGCCGATCGGGTGAGGGGCGGTGAATACCAGTGCCTTTCAATTGTGTGTACGTGCCCGTCTCTACAGAGCGTGTATAACAGTGGAGTAAAGAAACGAAGGGGGAAAACAGCAGAGTATTCCTACAGCAAAGATGGAGCTTTCCCTCTTCTCTCACCCTTCAACAGCGGTGCCATGTGGCACGCGTTTGGGTTGCTTTTTTTCTTGTCCTTGTCTCTGTCGCGTGCACGGTTGCTGCATGTGTGCTTGAGATCGCCTCAAGACAGAGAGAGTGAGTGAACGAACAAAGTCGTGGTGTGTGTGTGTGTGTGTGGATGTGCGTGTGCGTGTGCGTGTCCACACACTCGTGCGGAGTGCCCTTTGCTCAACTCTGGCACTTCTTCTTCCTTTCGCGCTCTTTTCGTGTGCTGCCTTGATGGTGGTGTGCCGCAGGACACCTCCGCGGTGTACTCCGTGCAGCAGTGCTATTCAAACCGTACAGATAAACACGGCGCTAAATCAATAAACCACCACAGCACCTGTGCGATGTGGCACGAAACTAGCTGACGGCAAATGACATCAAACTACCTCGATGCTGAGTTGTGCTGTGGCCTACGCATGTCACCTCGTCTTCCCTGCCACCATACATGTCGTCCCGCGCCTTAATGTTCTCTTCTCGCACACACGCGCCCCTCTCACCGCTTTTCTTTTCGGCATTGTACGTTCATTCACATGCACGGAGCAGAATCATCCGCGGCACCGCGCCTATGGCTGCTGAAGCACACGCATCCATCAACACGCTCATACAGAACATACTACCCCTTCAAAACACTCACCAAAACAACGTTCCGCCGATTTCTCCCGCGATTGGCAAAGATGGCTGCACCAGCAGCCGCGGAGGTAGAGGTGGAGACGAAGCGTGACCTGTCGGTCCTGCAGAGCGGGCGTCCTGTCCCGGGGTGCCGGAACACGCCCGAGCTGCTCGCGGCGCACGATGCGGTCACCGGAGGGAAGCCGTACTTCCGCTTCCCTCCCGAGCCGAATGGCTTTCTGCATATCGGCCATGCCAAGAGCATGAACCTCAACTTTGGCAGTGCACGCGCGCACGGAGGCAAGTGCTACCTGCGCTACGACGACACGAACCCCGAGGCGGAGGAACAGATCTACATTGACGCCATCATGGAGATGGTGAAGTGGATGGGGTGGAAGCCGGACTGGGTCACCTTCTCCTCTGACTATTTCGACCAGTTGTACGCCTTCGCCGTGCAGCTCATCAAGAAGGGCAAGGCCTACGTCGATCACAGCACGCCAGACGAACTGAAGCAGCAGCGGGAGCAGCGTGAGGACAGCCCGTGGCGCAACCGCAGCGTCGAGGAGAATCTGTTGCTTTTCAATCGCATGCGCCAGGGCCGCTACGCCGAGGGCGAAGCGACGCTTCGCGTGAAGGCTGATATGAAGAGCGACAACCCGAACATGCGTGACTTCATTGCGTACCGCGTCAAGTACGTCGAGCACCCGCACATCCACGACAAGTGGTGCATCTACCCAAGCTACGACTTCACCCACTGCCTCATCGACTCGCTCGAGGACATCGACTACAGTCTGTGCACGCTGGAATTCGAGACACGCCGCGAAAGCTACTTCTGGCTGCTGAGCGAGCTCAACCTGTGGCGCCCGCACGTCTGGGAGTTCAGCCGCCTCAACGTTACGGGCTCGTTACTCTCGAAGCGCAAGATCAACGTGCTGGTGCGCGGTGGCATTGTTCGCGGCTTCGACGATCCCCGCCTGCTCACCCTTGCCGGGATGCGTCGCCGCGGGTACACCCCAGCCGCAATTAACCGCTTCTGCGAGCTGGTTGGTATCACCCGCTCCATGAATGTGATTCAGCTCAGTATGCTGGAGAATACCCTGCGTGAGGACCTTGACGAGCACTGCGAGCGCCGGCTTATGGTCATTGACCCAATTAAGGTAGTGGTGGACAACTGGAAGGGCGAGCGAACCTTCGAATGCCCGAACCACCCGCGCAAGCCGGAGCTTGGCAACCGCACCATGTCATTCACCGATACGTTCTACGTTGACCGCAGCGACTTCCACACAGAGGACAACAACAAGAAGTTCTACGGACTGGCCCCAGGCCCGCGTGTGGTAGGCCTCAAGTACTCGGGTAATGTGGTGTGCAACGGCTTCGAGGTGGACGCCGAGGGACGGCCGACGGTGATTCACGTGGACATTGACTTTGAGCGCAAGGACAAGCCAAAGACGAATATCTCCTGGGTGAGCGCGACAGCGTGCACACCGGTGGAGGTGCGCTTGTACACGGCGCTTCTCAGGGACGATTGTGCCGCTATCGACCCTGACTTTCTCAAATTCATCGACGAGAAGAGCGAAGTGGTGTCGCACGGGTACGCTGAGGAAGGCATCAAGGGTTTAAAGCACTTCGAGTCCATTCAGGTGGAGCGCTTCGGGTACTTTGTCGTCGACCCCGATACCACGGCCGACCACCTCGTCATGAATCGAGTCCTGGGCCTGCGCGAGGACAAGGACAAGGCCACCGTGGCCGAGCCGGCGCCTGCGAAGAAGTAGCAGCGGCATCACAAGGAGACACAGGCTGTGTAGCCACCCCCTTTGCTCTCGCCCATTCTGTGTGGAAGAAAAGCCTCTGAAGCGACTCGGTAGAGAGGGAGAAAGACCACGCGCGCAGCGGTGGTTTCCTCGTCTGCAGCGCGGCGTGACTGCCGGAGGTGTGGCTGAATGTGTGGTTGATCTTTTCCTCTCCTTAGCCTGTTCCTAATACTAGTCCATCAGCGCCACGTTCACCATCATCACGACTGGCCCGCCCTCCATCCTAAGGGTATAGCACCCCGATCATACGCGCGCATGTCTTTAACCGGGAGCAGTCAAAATCGTGGTGAACGCGTCAGGGAAAAGAGAGAAGAGGCGCAGTCGGTTGCGGTGCGCAAGCGGCAGAAGAAGTGTCGATTGACTTTACTCACGCTGACGTCGTTGCCCATTCATGTCGCGAGCAAAAAGAAATCGATAGCGTATGCCACGCAGCGGGAGGTCAGCACGCGCACTACACGTCGAAAGCGCCACCCCCCCCCGTTTGCCGTCTACCTGTACGTCATGCATCCGTCTCTGTTCCCTTTCAGCTCTCGCCTACAAGTGTAGGGCATTCCTGCTGGACTAAGCCGCACCTAAGGTAGAAAACAATGCCGACCTGAAGGCACCATATGTCCTCTACACACACATATTATTCTCCTCCCTCTTTTTCCGTCTCTTCATGCGGTTGTTGTTGCTTCTGCAGGTAGTGGACGTCGCAGCAACAGCCCTCACACGCTTCCCCTCCCCCTCCACACTCCCTCTTTCCTTCCCTCGCCGGCGCAGAGTCCTCTCTGTGAAGAAGAGCTAGTGCGGCACCTTTACGCAAATGCCATCGACACCGCTGGACAATACACCGCCCACCGACAGTCGCGGTGAGGCAACACACACGCTTCCTGGCACGAGGCAAGCACCTTGTGTGAACAACTCCTTACCTACGCAAGAGAAGTCATGCGGGCACGTACGGCCCAACACCGACGTGTACGTGAGCGAGGAGCTTCTCGACATGCTCTCCGAGGACCGTCGCATCAATCGCCGGCATCACTTGGTAGTGGACAAGGTATTCAAGGCGTATATGCTAGAGAAGAAAAACTTCGCCGGCGTCATGCGGACCTAAAGCGGAGGTGCGTGTCCATCACGCATGGGATGGGAGGAGGTTGAAGTGGCGGTGTGGCGGGGTAGAGAGCGGGCGTGATACCATTTGCTGCTGATCTTCCCAGCCCTCCCTTGCAGACCTGCTGATACCACTACACTGGGTTCTTGAAGATTTTTGGTGCCCCTTTCTCCGTTCATGTCTCTCTCTCTCTCGTTGTTGTTATTGCCCTCGTGAGCATGTGAGTGGGCGTGTTGTCACCATCTGTAGTCTCGCTCGCTCGCTCTCTCTCTCTCGCTTTGGTGAGTCGCGTTCTCCTGAGAAACAGCTTTCCTCTTTCTCTCGACACTGTGGTGAAGGCGTGCAGAGAACAGCTAATGCTGACGGTTAGCTCACGCTCTACCCTCCTTACCTCCTCTCCTTCCTAAGGCGACAAGCGAGTGCACCAGTCCTTGCGGAAAAATTGTGAGTGCACGCCAATGCGTTATGCCAGATTCCATCGATCCAACTCCATCTCTCTCGCAGTCTTGAGGAGCTATGCCAGACAAGAACACTTTGTATGTGGCTGTAGCCTTCGTGGCGCAGGATGAAGGAGCTGTAGAGACTGGCGCACACGTACCCGCGCGACTTGTCCGCCTCACTGAGCCCGGTGACCATGCCGGAGGAAGACGTCGCAGTGCTTGAGGAAGCAGGCATTGCAGAATACTGCGATTCCCGCAGCTGGCATGGTCGGCACCGCCCTCTCCATGATGGGAAAGAAGCCAGGCCCGATCAGGAAACAATTGATCATGTCACCTCAAGAGGACGCAAATCGGACCTCCAGTTGGGCTGCTCGCCGGGGTAGAACGTCCTGTGCGACGTGGGTTAGGTAACAGACCTGAAAACGTTGGTTTTAATGAGCGCCCAAGCCTGCGGAGCTGAGACCTCTATCCGTGCTTCACCCCGGTGGCAGTCTGGCGGATCAGCTGAGAGTCATGTGAATGTAGCGAAGCGTGACCCTGAAGTGACATACATGGTGACAGAGCCAATGGCTGGCTCAACCCCCCCCCCCCACGCTGCACGACCAGCAACGAGCGTGCAAGTTAATGTGTGGATGGTCAGCACACAACTTGCAGGCACGCGTCGAGCACTGAAGGAGGCAGCAGTGTCGGCGATTCAGGCGGCAGACCCGTTCAACGTCACTCTCAGCACAAACAAAGCCGAAGTCGCCCCCTCACGTATACGCTTGCAGGGGTCGCTTACGACCTGAAGGCAAAACGCTCTATCTTGGAGAGAGCATCTTCAGGAAACCGCACGCGGAATCGGCTCGAAGCCTGACAGCGGTGCAGCTCGACCGCTTGTGACAACTGTGGTTTAGGGCCCCGAGTCGCTATGACTCCGACTCGCCAATTTTGGTGACTTCTCAAAGGGGCAGGGCGGCTATTCTCCAGGTGGTCGCATGACCTGCTGCATGGCTCATCGCTGTCTGCGCGTGCGCAATGCGAGCTGGGCGAATGGCATACATGGGCCTCATCCAATACACCACGGCGCATCATGCCAACGACGACAGCCGGCACGGTGCGCAACCTCTGCACTGACGCGGCATTGGACGGATGGGGGGCCGCGTGCGTGAACCGGGCGACATAGCAAGTTGCAACTACGGGCACGCGCTGGGGACATGGCCCCGCCGACAACATAGATGCAGCGGTGCTTCGAGCGTTGCGCTGTGCATTGGGGGGTCTTTACTTTCTCTGCTACAGCTCCGATTGCCCTTCATGCGGGCAGCACTTCGGACCTCACTACTTTCCGTAAGGGGTACTCACACAGTCATGCAGCCAGCGCGGAACTCCATGGCTGCATGGCCTTCCTGCCACAGATGATCCACAGGCTGTTACATGAAGTTCGGCGAAAACCTCGCAGACGGGCCCAGCCGTGGTCTCGTATGCTCACCGACAAGGGACACGATTAGCGACACGAGGTGAGACAGGAAGCCGGACACGCAGCATAGCTCCTCGCTCTCGTTCCTGCACGGATACAACGCACATACGCCTATCGATGCTCTTGCCTGACACACGCTCTCTCTTCTTGTTGGTATGGCCTCAGTATGAGCGGTGCGATAGCACACACCCCTCAGATGTCGGCTCGATCAAGACAAATATGCTCACTCACTCACCCACGACCTCGGTGCAACGCTTCCCCCCCCCCCCTCTTTCACTCCCTCTCACGGTGGCGGAGGAACGGAAGTGCTTATTTCATTATTTGAGCGACAGCGTGCCGCTAGTACGCTTGCATCTCCACCTTCCCTCATGTTTCTGCTTCGGGATTCATCTGGCACTCGCCCTGCTGCTCCTTCTCCCCTTAGTTGTTCATTATCTTCGCGTGTTTGTCTGCTGAAAGTGCGTGCCGCTAAAGGCTGTATTCGTCCATCACCACCTCCTCCTTCCGCTGTTCATCTCCTCTAACAATGTGCTTGACCGCCGAACCTCTTGATCCTCTTGAAGGTAGCTGCTAGCCTTTGTGTGTAGGTGTGGGTACACGTGTGATCCAGGGTGTTGGTGTAAACCCTTCAGTTCTTGTGGGGGGGGGGGACGCCTGGCTGTGAATTGTGCGTAGAAAAAAGCGCAAGTGAAGGGCGTCACTCCCTGCGCGCGCGAGTGCGTGTGTGTCGACAACAACGAAGAGGAGGGCAGGTACGACAGCCTCCATGCGTGGATACTTCCGTGCTTCCCGTTGGCCGCTCAACAACCTGCCCCCCCCCCCCACACACACACACACTGACAGACTCAGCGGCTCCATTCATTCATCCCCTCTTCCCCTTCGCACCCTCCTCTCTTGGATTGCCTTCTTCCCCCACTCCTCCTTGCCTCACCCCAAGGCTCTCATACGTACTCCGCGCCCTTTCTCACACATGAGTGGGGAAATTGCACTAACGTAGAGCGAACGACGCCCAGGCCAGTTACCCAGAAGATACACCATAGAGACACACATTCCCTCGCATTCCCTCGCAGCGCAGTGTGACGTCGCCTGCGTGGGGCAACACAAGAGAAGCAAAAGTGGAGGAGGAACCCAGTCGCCAAGCTCGTCTCTCTCCTCCTCCATTTGACCATTCACCCGCGGCACTGCTGTACGTCTTTGCCCCCCCCCGCCCCGCCAAGTTTATTGCTCACCATCTCGGGCATCGGTGCCTGCGAAGGCATTTCGTGTGCTTCACATAACGACCAATGAGCAAGCGTGGGCGGCAGGAGGCTCAGGTGGACGTCGCACACGCTATCGAGGTGCTGTGCTGTCGATCAGCGGTAAAGGGGGAAACAGAGGGCGTCAGCCTGACCCCACTCGAGCAGCAGGTTGTGGCACTGAAGGAATCCATCTCACCACATGTGATCTTGATGGTCGCTTGCGGTTATCGCGTGAAATTCTATGGCTCCGACAGCCGTGCTGTCAGCCGCCGCGTCGGCATCATGTGCATTCCAGGGCACCCCTTCGAGTACAGCAGTTTCCCATACACTCGCTTGGACCTGTACGTGCACCGGCTCGTGGCGATGGGCTACCATATCGGCGTTGCGGACCAGGAGTCAGCCGCTATGCGGGCAGCTGACGGGCTCAAGAGTGGCCTCTTCACCCGCAGTGTGTCGCAGTTGTACAGCCGTGGTACCCTCCTCCCCACAGAGCGCGTTAGCAACAGCGGTGGTAGCGGCAGCAGCCCTGGGGACGCCTCCAAAACCGCAGTAGAGGAGAGCTACGCCGGAGCAGAAGCCGAAGAGGGGGATGGCAATGCCATCAGCTGGCCAGAACCGCATGTGTCTCCTTCGTCAGATTCAGGCACCTCTGAGCTCTTCCTGTGTTTCGTAGACGCTGGCCGCTGCTGTAGTAGGAATGGTACCAACGGCGCTGGCGACGCGTCCACAAGAGCGCGGCCGCTGTTGTCCGTGGTGTTGGTGAGTTTCGTGACGCAGCGGTGCCTGCGCTTCGACGTTCGAGGCGCTATCGAGCTGGAGGATGTCACTCAGCGGTACGACATCGCTGAGGTGATTGTGCTGACAGCACAGCCCCCATCGAAAGAGTGCGGCAGCCGCGATGTGTCGTCGCAACGCACAACAGTGAGCTTCTTGAAGGCCTTGCCGGAGGTGTACGCGACGGTTCTGCACCACGGACTGCCACTCAACTTCGGTCCAACAGCAAATGGGGAAGAGGATGGTAAGGACGTCAGTGTCTCCGGCTACGTCTATGCCGCTGGGCAGAGCATCGACGCTGCCATCGAGGCGTACCTGAAGCCGTACAGGCTGGACCAGGTGTACGGGCTACTGTGCGCGCGCGGAGGCTTAGCTGCGGAGTCTCTCTGCAAAAACGAAGAAGCGGCAGCGGCGTCGTCTCCAGCGCATAACTACGCAAGCACAGGCTCGTCTCTCCACTGCCTACACCTTCCCGGTCCGACGCTGCGCGCGTTGGACGTGTTTCACAGTAGTGTGGGACTCCGCGGCTCTTTGATTGGGCTGCTCAACCACAGCATCACACCGTGCGGGTCGCGGTGTCTGCGCCGGTGGCTCGCTGCGCCTCTGTGCGAGCGCAGCTCTATTGTCGCTCGGCAGGAAGTACTGCTCTACCTCATGGGCCACAAAGACAACGGCCAGGTCGAGGACCTCCTTCGCGAGTGTGCGCGGCTGGGGGATGTTGAGGCTGTCGTGAGCAAACTGTATGCGGAGCGCTGTCAGGTTGTAGAGTTTGTGCGCCTGCTGCACATGCTGAGGAGCGCGTCAGTACTGGCAGCGCAGCTGTGCAACGGGGAAAGCGATGTCGACCTCAGCAGCAGCCGACCGCCACCTCTTCTAGCTCAGTTGTTGGCCGTTGTGCATGGCGCGGCGGTGTCCCGATTACTCGAGGGACATGCTGCGCTGCTACGCACCGCCGCGACGACACCGCTAGAGTTCTTCACAGAGGGAGGATGCGCCGTGCCGGACGCGTTACTGCCACATCTGAAGGCGAGGCAGGCGGCGGAGACTGCCCTGCAAGCGGAGCTCGAGGCAGCGCGAAAAGCGCTGAACTTGCCGGGACTCGAGTATCGTACCATCTGCGGGACTCCTTTCGTGCTTGACGTGCCAGCCGGAAAGTGCGCGCACGTGCCGCCGGACTGGCTGGTGCATACGCGTACGAAGACGAACGTGCGCTACCACACGCCGATCATCACGGAGCAGCACACGGCCCTGACAGCGGCGGCGGAGCGGCTGTCGCTTGCGGCCACCGCGGCTTGGAAGCAGCATCAACGTGATACTGTCGCTGACGCAGAAGTGATGCGGGTGCTGGCAGGTGTGGTGGAGGCCGTCGCGTCACTGGACGCCCTCCGCTCCCTGGCCGTGGTATCCCAGCATCCAGGATACGTGATGCCAGCACTCGTGGCGCTACCAGCGTGTGCGCCGTTGTCTTCCACGTCTGTGTCGTCGCCCGTGGCGCTCACCATTTCTCAGGGCCGCCACCCCATCCTCGACCGGCTTCTCCCCCACGGCTACGTCAGCTGCGATGTGCAACTGCGCGTAGGCGGCGCGTGGCTTCTGACCGGCCCAAACATGGGCGGCAAGTCCGCTCTCATGCGCATGGTCGGTACGTTTGTCGTGTTGGCCCAAATGGGCTGCGGAGTGCCAGCGGACGCAGCGGAGCTGCCGGTGTTCGAGGGCGTGTATTGCCGCATGGGCGCCAGCGACTCCATCATCGAAGGCGCCTCCACCTTTCTGTCTGAGATGGACGAAACGAGTCGCATCCTACGCGCCCCGCAGCTGCCCCACTCGTTGGTGTTGATGGACGAGCTGGGGCGCGGCACAAGCAGCTTCGACGGTGCCGCTGTTGCCGCCGCTACGCTGGAGTACCTGCTAGACCGTCGGGCCACCACCTTGTTCGTGACTCACTACTGCTATCTGTGTGATCCGTACGTAGCGCAGGGGACCACCGGCGGCGGGGAAGGAGAGAAGAAGGGGGCAAGCGTCGACGAAGCTCGCGATGTGACGTGCTACTACATGGGCTTCAAGGAGTCGGATACAAGTTCGCCTACTGAGTATGGTACGAAGCCGTCCTTGATCTTCACGTATACGCCGTGCCGCGGTGTCACGCCGTCGAGCTTCGGGGTGGCAATCGGCCGCGAAGCGGGTCTGCCGACAGAGGTGACAGACGCCGCCAGCCGCCTAAGCGCCGAGGCGGAGCAGCAGCATCGCATGAGGCAAGACCTCGACGAGGTGCGTCGTTTTCTGTCGTCGTGACGCCATTGATAGTGCACGAGGTGATCTCGCCACTTCGTAACGGTCTTACCTCAGTCGGTGGCTGTCTTTGCGGCTGGGGATAGAAAAGCAGGGGTTCTACTCGTCTCGGTGAACAACCCCTTTGACTCTCCCTCCACACACACACACACACACACACACACACATGTGGACTCGGTCTGGCAACGAGGCTGCCGCGACGATGGCGAGTCTTCTTCCGGGCCACTCCTGCGCTTGATGATCAGGCTAATGACTCTCGCTGCAGCCGCGATCGTGTGTTTCCTGCCCGTTTTCTGTGTTTCCCCAGGCTACTTAGCAGCCTCACCGCCGCGGGCGCCTCTTCTCGTGCAACCGACTCCTTTGCGGATGGTGGGGCTGCCGTGGTGGTGGTGGCGGCGGTAGAGCCCCCGTAAATACACGCCGCGTCTTTTCCAATATAAGCGCAACACGCAGTGGAAGCGCGCCAGATGCGCTGCCTGTGCGCCAATGAGGCACTTCGCAGGCAGCCGAAATGGGGAAGGCACGTCGGCGTTTGTGCTTTGCTGCGCCGCATCGCGCTGTGCACGACATCACGTAAGCCATCTGCGAGTGGGGGAGCCACACTCGCCCACCGCCCCGTCGCGTCTGGCTGTAGGCCACTGGGCTGCCTCGTCGCCAGTGATGACGATGCCCTCTGTGATGATGCATTCTCTTGCTAGCCTCTCTCCGTCCCCAACCCTCTTGCACGCCCCTTACACTGGCGAAGGGCACAAAGTGCTCCTCTGTTTCAGTCGGACCTACACCCCGACAGACCCACCCACAACTTCGCTTGCACGCACATAGGTTCCTCGTGTGCGGCACACATCTCGGTGCCCCGTCACCGTATCTTTTCACTGCTTCTCTCATCCTTTCGAGTCGCACCGGCGGCTATCACGGGGGTCCTCATGGTGGCTCGTAGATCGGTTGTGGCCTACGTGGTCGCCTCCTTCCTCACGTGCTTCTTGTTTTTGGCAGACTACGCCAACACGTATCGAGAGTTCTACTCGGCGATGGTTGCCTTGGCAAACTCGTCCTCTTTCCGTTTGGTCATCGTCAACACCGCCATCGCCGTTACCGTCGTGCTGTGGATGACGCTGCAGTTCTGCTTCTTTGGGCAACTGAACGCGTCGGAGGAGACGGCGCTGCTTACCTCCTTCACGCTCTACATGGTGGAGTGCATCGTGGTGCCACTGTACATGGACCAGCCGATCATGAGCGCCACAAGCCTCTTTTTCCTTTTCACGCTCGCGTGGCGTGGGCTGCACAAGCTTGCGTCGGAGAGAGTCACAACCCTCTCGACGGCGCAGATGACGTGGTCGTCCGCGACGCGCATACCGGCGTACCTGTGCTTCGCGATCATCTGCGACGTTGGGCTACTGACGTGGATGATCAAGACACGGCCGGAGTTGGTCGATGAGAAGGCGTCGATGCACTACTCCATGATCCTCATCTACATGCTGCTGCTGAGCTCATCTCTGCGCAGCACCGTGCACTTCGTCAGCCTGCTCGTCCTTCGTGGTCAGCACACACTGCTGTCGTTTGTGGCGGACGCCCTCACGAGCATTGCGGAGTCCCTGTTGTTCGTCGGCGTATATGCATATATTTTCTACAATTCGGCGCTACCGCTGCTGCTCCTGCGCGGGTTCGTGGGGCACGTACTGCGGATCTTCGAGAAGGCATCCGGACTAGCCGAGTTCCTCGTCCTGGCCCGGCGGGTGCGGAACAACATGCCGGACGCCACCGCCGAGGATCTGGCGCGCGACGCGCGGTGTACCATCTGCTACGAGGACATGATGCCCGAGGGTGGTACGAAGCGGCTGCCGTGCGGTCACTGCTACCACATCGACTGCCTTGAGCGGTGGTTGGAAGGCCACTCAACGTGTCCGTACTGCAGGGCGAACATCATGCAGATGCGCGGCGGCAACGACGCAGCAGCACCGCAGGTTCACGAGGAAGATGCCGGAGCAGCAGCAACAACAGATGCTGCAGCGAATGACTACTCGCCTACGGGTGAGGAAGCCCCGGCTCAGCAACAGCCAACCGGCACTCCCGAGAACATGGAGGTCGAAATTCGGGAGGCTTACGAGCGGTACAGGCAGCAGCTGTGTTCTCCGTTGTCAGCGGCGAGTGGTCATGCAGACGCAGGGAACCACCTTGCTGTCATACGTGCAGGTACTGGCAGTCCGCGTCGCGTGTCGTCGCCTGTCTCGGACAGTTCCTCGACCCACACAAAGTCCATCACCGCGGCGCCCGTGCCCTCAAAGACGGTCGATCAGCTCAAGATCGAGGCGTACGAAAAGTACCGCAAGCGTCTACGGGAGTCGGAGCGGGAGCTTCGAGTCGCTCTGCGGCTGGCTGAGGAGGTGGGCTACGCTCCGTGATGGAGCGAGGCGATCCGCCTCTCAGCTTAATGGAGCAAGTGGCAGAGACCGCATCTCTCTCGGGCGCAGGGCGGGCGTGAGGTGAGGCTGTTGTGGCACACATACACACATACCGAGGAAGACGTCAAATTGAGGCGGAGGGCTGCAGTAATGGTGGACTGATGAGTAGCTGTGCTTTCTCGCTCTCTCTCCCCTTTCCAGTGGCTCTGTTGTTGAGTGCGGGTGCGCGTCTTCACTGGTGTGCGTCAGTGATCGGCTGTGTGTGTCGTTGTATGCGTGTGATGCTTCCGTTGTGGGCTCCAACAAGCTCTCCAAATGACGCGAAAAAGTCAACAACAACAACAACCTGAAAGATGATCAGCAGAGCTCCGTCCTATCCACGCGAGGAAGGAGATGTGTCTGTGTGAGTGCTTGCACAGCTGTGCGGGTAAGTGTCAGTGAGGCAGACAGAATGATCGTATGTGAGGAAACGCACGAGTCTGTGCACCAGAGCTACAAGGAGAGAGAGGTGTTCGCACGTCACCTCACAAATACCACACAACGGACGAGAGTCTTCGAAATGGCGCGCTTCCATGTGACGGCAAACATCTTCTAGTGACGAAGTTTCTTTGCCCTCCCTCTCTTTTGGGGGCCCGTAACACTGTACAGGCGTGTGTGTGCGCGCGAATACCTCTGAGTCTCACATCCTCGCTAACGCGTCGCTGGTCCCGCTCTCGTGTCCTTCCTTTTCCCAGCCCTCTTCCCCTCTCTCCTGCCCAATGCACTCAGCACACGCACACGCACACAGTGTCACGGTGAATCGCTTGCCGTAAGCGTTTCCTCGAGGTGCGAAGCAAAGAGGAGGAAAAGGATCTGCCACTCTTCCACCCTCGCACCCCCCCCACACACACACACGTACACGCACACGCCCACTGAAAAGTACGAGAAGTCGGTCGTCATTATGCTGTGCACCACCCAGGCCTTCCTTGCCTCGCTGCGTTACCGCAGACCGTACTGGATGCTCTTCCTTAAAGGCGCCGACAACTGGAGGATCTACACTGTTATCCAGCAGCCAGACCACCAGCGTACGGAGATGTTGTACCAGGCGTGGCTAGGCGGCCTCGACAGACCCTATGTGCGGCCGAAGTGCATGGCGCATCAGCCGGTGTGGCTCAGCAAGAAGCGCCACCTCCTACAGAAGGCTCGCCTTGAGGGCCCCGAGACGTCCATGGAGAAGTACGTACTTGAGTGGTACAAGAAGTTCCACTCCTTTCAAGGGACGGAGCGGCCTACCGTGGAGGACCTGCACACGGCCTTCGACCTGGTGGAGCGTCCGCTTGACCTCAGCTACGCCTGCCAGCTGCTGAGCCAGTGCAGGAACCACTACTACATCTGCCTCGTTGAGGACTCGTTCGAGATCTTCCTCGAGGCGTGTCTGCGGGTGGATCGAAAGGACTGCGCCAGCTATGCTCTCGAGCATGCGGATGAGCTTGGCTTCTGGCACGTTAGCGACAACTGCCGGCGCTACTTGTCGGGGGAGCAGACCTGGTATAAGAGATCACCGGTAGACCTCCTCTATTACCCACTTGAGGAGAATGCGGAGCGCAACGCTGCCGTTACGTCTGGCACCGCAGGGTCTTCGGCAGACACCTCTGATAAGGTAAAGGGAGCCGAAAAGGCGGAAAGTGAGGTGCAGACGGGCGCAGCTGCTTTGGCGACGGCGCCCTCCGCGGAGAGTGAGGGCGAGGCGGGGGTCACGGATGACGAAATTGCGCGACTGCAGTCGGAGCTGGAGGCTCTGGAAAGAGAAATGGGGGCCGGGGAAGAGGACGGCACGGACAAGGACTGAGGTGCCCGGACGCACAGTTTATGAGCAAATTTTCGTGTTGTGTGTATGTGTGTTGGCTGCTCATCAGTCGGTGTCTCTCGGTGCGCATTGTTGTTTGCACACCGTCTCCTTACAATCTGAATACCCTTACAGTATACCACGAAGCAAACAAGAGAGACGAAAAGACTGGTAAGTGTGTATGCGCGACCGTGATGTGCCTCTGCGTGTGTGTGTGTGTGTGTGTGTGTGTGTGTGTGTGTGTGTGTGTGTGTGTGTGGCGCACACCGATGCACGCAACGGCGGTCACCCTCTTCGCCCTTGATTACACCACGCCTAAACGGCACTGGTGTGTCCGCGCTGGCAGACCATGGCCCACGCACAGACGTACTGCACTCCATGAATGTGCTCCTCAAGACCTCACACGCACAATGTGCTATATTCCCCCCCCCCCCCACTGTCCCCCTCGCATCGCATCAGTTCGCGCCATCGCCCGCCTCACCATCTTTTTTTAGTCACCTAAAGTGGACCATTTCTGCATTGTATGTCTTCGAGCCCGCTAAGCCGCTGCTGCAGCCGAGCCCGTCTCTGGCCTCTTCCTCTCTCTGCGGCTGCCCTCGCCCCTGCGGCCTCGCTTTATCGACTTTGCCTATGTCCCTGCCCGCCGTCACCCCTTTTCTCTTCTCCACATTTCAGTAATGGAAGCGGAAGCGATAGCGTGGTACGACTACATCGTGCCTGATGTGATCGCGGACGTGCTCAAGGCGACTGGAGACCGCACCGGAATGCGCTGGGGTGTCATGCCGGCTTACCAGTACTGGTTCCAGTCTCCCAAGCTGCACGTGGTGCTCTACGTGGTGGCAGTGGTGTTCTGCGCGGTGCTGCACCGCCAGTCGCGCGGCTTCCGGTCAGCAGCCATAAGGCAACTCAGCATGGCTGGACTGGGCCGCTCGCTGAAATGCCCCATCAACAAGCTCATTGCGTACATGTTGATGGTGTGCTTGGCGGTGCAGGTCTTCACCAAAGCATCGCGAGCGAAGCCCTTTGTCCAGCTGGGGTGGCTCCTCATGCCCTGCCACCTATTCACAGGGATGTGGATCTACGTTTTAATGCGCGATAGGCCGCATCACTACGGGAGCGGTTGCTACCTTGCCTCGCTGTTGGTGGACTGGGTCTGGAGCCCCCTTGGGGCACTAGCGCATCCCGACTGGGGCGATCATCAGTACCCCTGGGAGGGCGACGTGTTTCTCGTGCACCATGGTGTACTGCTTCTCCTGCCGCTGTACTTTGTCGCCCGCTACGACACACTGGGGCTTGACTGGGCGCACCTGTGCCACCTCACGTGGGTTTCGACGCTCTTCAACTTCGCCTTTCTGGCCCCCTGCGGGCTTCTGCTCGGACTGAACGTGAACTACCAACTAGCCCCGCCGCGTCTGAGCAGCATGGCACCTACCGTTGTTAAGACTGCGCTCTACCGCCCGGCACTTATCCCGGTGTTTGTGGCGCTGTCCATCATTGCCAACATCGTTGTCCGCCTGCTCGGCAGGATCATTCGCAAGCTCTTCACCTCTTTTCAGAAGCTCACGAGGTCCTGCTGAGGTGGGCGAACACCGCCGAGTCGCCCCTGTTGCTGCAGGCGGCGGACTACGAGCGCCATAATTCGACCTGCCGCTGCTGGCCTCACCGTTGCTGTAACAAGGACGTGGTGCTTGGTCACGACGGTGGTGTGCGGGAGAACGCATATGGCGCTCGCACATCCTCGACGTGCTCCCCACCTTTCTTCTCTCTTCAAACAGCACTCGATGGGTTACGGTCACCACCACACATAAGCGAAACCACTAAAACGAGGTCAGACGCGTTAACGAAAGAGAGAGAGCCACGGACACGCGCACCTATGCGTGGATGTACACTCGAGCACACCAGGTAGAGGGGCGTATGACTCGCTGCGTGCGTACAAGGCGAGATCCAAGAAGGGTAGGTGAGAGAAAGCTAATAAGGCACTCCTTTTTCGATCTCTCTCTCTCAGGGCACACAGAGACACAGTGTAGACTCCCACGCCTGTATGCCTCCCTCCCACCCTCCCCCATCATAACCAGCGTCCCCATCTTTCATTCTTGCTGCATCCACCATCATCGTTCTCTCCCTCCCCGCCTCTCCTCCCTTCTCCCTATCCACCCTCCTTGTCAAACAACTGCGGGTGTGTGTGTGTGTGTGGGTGCCTTCTGCTCTCCGCCGTTGCGCTCTTCCCATTTGTTCTCCGTACTCGACAGATTCGTAGCTGGTCGCTTTACAGCAGTGGCGCCTCCTTCACCCCCTTCCTCATCTTTCCGTGTGTGAGTCCCTTTTAGTGTGAGCCTCGCGCAGCTTTAGTCGCCTCGTGCCACCGCTCGTATCGGTCATCGCTGCTTGGCTTGCGCCGCTGTTTAGTTGCTGGCACTCGTCTCTCTACTCTGCCTGAGCGCTTAGCTTCTCTTGGTCGAGTCACTCACATCTGATCGCCTCCTCCCTCCTCCTCTGGCTGGCATAAAGAGGAAACATGGTGTACGCACTGCTGGAGCTGCCTGCTGGCGTGGCGCTGTTCAAAGTGGATGGCGAGAGGCGCAAGCTGAAGGCGCTGTTGCACTTCAAGAGTACCGCCGATGCGCTCGAAACGACGGCACAGCTCGTGAACGGCGAGCTCTCGAAGCCGGTGCGCAGGTTCCTGAAGAAGAACTACCTGGAGAAGGAGGTCTCCGAGGAGCTAGCGGTGGCCGATGCGAAGCTGGCCAAGGCTATCAAGGAGACGCTCGCCATCCCGTGCGTGTCCGGCGAGGACACGCTTCCAACCTTCCGCGCGCTTAAGCAGGGCATCGACAGCCTCCTCGAGGACGTCTCGGCGGAGCAGCTGAACCAGACGGCGCTTGGTCTGGCGCACAACCTCAACCGCTACAAGCTGAAGTTCTCCCCTGATAAGGTGGATATGATGGTTGTGCAGGCGGTGTCGCTCCTGGAGGACCTCGACAAGGAGATCAATAAGTACGCCATGCGCACGCGCGAGTGGTATGGCTGGCACTTCCCCGAGCTGGGCAAGATCGTGAACGACAACGTGGCCTACTGCAAAATCGTGCTGGCTATGAAGACACGCTTCAACGCCCGCGACACGGACTTCTCCGACTTCCTCGAGGAGGAAATGGAGCAGAAGGTGAAGGAAGCGGCGATGGTGTCGATGGGTACGGAAATTGCGGAAGAGGACATCGAGAACATCTCGCGCCTATGCAGCGAGGTCGTCGCGGCCTCGAAGTATCGCGAACAGCTCTCCACCTACCTCTCTTCCCGCATGCAGACCATCGCGCCGAACCTGACAACAATGGTGGGAGAGCAGATAGGCGCCCGCCTCATCCAGAAGGCCGGCTCGCTGCTGACACTTGCCAAGTACCCCTCCTCGACAGTGCAAATCCTCGGCGCCGAGAAGGCTCTCTTCCGTGCCTTGAAGCAGCGCCAGGCCACCCCCAAGTATGGCATCCTCTACAACGCCTCCGTGGTGGCCAAGGCGGCCCCTGCGCAGAAGGGCACCATGTCCCGTGTGCTTGCCGCGAAAGCGTCGCTGAGCGCCCGCATCGACTCCTTCGGTGAGGGCGACAACACGCCTGCCCTAGAGTACCGCAGCAAGGTGGAGAACCGCCTCAAGGCTTTTGAGGAAGGCATCACTTACGGCAGGAGTGGCAACGCCCGCGGTGTTGGCGCTGGCATGGAGCAGCGCCGTAGCTATGGCGACAACCAGGGAAACGGATTCAAGCGCCCACGCATGAATACGAGCGGCTTCAACAACGAGCGTGGCGGTCGCGGCGGCGGCGGCTTCAAGTCCTCGCGCCCGGACAATAGTGGGTACTAGAGATGAGGAAGCAGAGAAACAGAAAATGCCAATTATGCGCGTGTTGCACGAGTGAGGAGGACAAGGCAAGAAAGGGTTGGGGAGAGGGTGCCGCAAAATGCGACCTGCAGATGCTCGCCCCGGGGAAAGGTAACAGCATCTCCGTGACCGCCCCTAACGGGAAGGCCGCTTCCCTGGCTCCCGCCTCTGCTCTGCCTCCTTCCTTCTCTCCTCTTCTCCCCCGTCTCTTCTCCGTGCACGCAAGCACGTGCGTGGGCGAGCGGGACGTATGGTGACGTTTGCTCCTCTCTCTCTCTCTCTCTCAACGGCCGTGCTCGTTGATTTTCCTCCCCCCCCCCTCCTGTTCACTCTGCGTCTGCTCGTCCATCTCTGCAGGCGATTGTCTGCATGTGTGTCTGCGCGCGTGTGAGGAATGGAAGCTGTGGCTGATGCTCGTCGTGTCGGAGGAAGGCGGTTGTTCGTGCTCTCTTTTCGCTTCTGTCTCTCTCTCTCTCTCTCTCTCTGTGCACGCTTTCTCTCTCGCACGTGTTCCCTGCTTGATGAGGGCGTGATAACGCTGGCGATGGTGGCGTTGATGAGGGTGGTAGCCCCCTCGCTTCACGAGCACGGACCCTCCCCTGGTGCTTCTTTTCTTTCGTCTGTTAATCTCCGCGATAACTCTTGTAATGCCTTGTCTCCTCCTCTTGTCCACCGGTGGATGTGTGTCTGCTGTGTACGCGTGTTGGTTGCCAAAGCCAAAAAGGCGGCATTTCGTTGAATCGAATCGATAGAAGGGACAAGAGGCAAGCCGCGGCGAGTACTCAAACTTTACTCAGCCCTCGAAGGTGCACAGCCTCGTCTCCTGTGCACCCACACACCTGCAGGTACACCTACGCATCATTCGTCTTTCCGAAGTTACTCTCGTAATTCCCTTCCGTGGCATCAGCACAGAATACATATATATACACATGTAGAGGGACACTCAGGAGGAGGATCAACGTGACCCGGGTAGATCTGCGAAAGGCGGCGCTCTCGGCGCAGACTTGCTGCCGCTTTCTCTCCTTCTCTCCCTTCCCTCCCTCCTACAGAAATCAGTGTGAGGGCAACATGATAGCGGTGCATGTACCTGGTGTCACTCGGAGGATCAAGAGCAGAAAGGGGGGGCGGGGTGGAAACCCCTGACCACTCGCGAAGCAGCGCCTAAACGGGCTGAGGTGAGGTGCCTTGGGGCCTACACAAGGCAGACGGACGCATGCACACTTGTGCATTGCGAGGCGTCGCACTGTGGGAGTTTTCACCGACTCGAGCAGGAAGAGCGAGAGCTGGCCTCCGTCTTGCAGACGAAGACAGTTCTCGAGATGCACGTATGCACATAGCCACACATACCTGCTGGCGCCTCCCCCGCATGCTCTGCCACGTCCACTCCACGCTCTCTCATCTCATCTCATCCCTCTCTCTCTCTCTCTGCAACCTCGTTCTCGCTCTCAACGCACATCGTCGCGCCACTTGTGCCATACCGGTGCCGCTGATGCGGCGGTGGACTTCCTCTCTGCCCTTTTTCTCGTCAATTGTTGACGCTCGCACGCACACACGCACACGCACACACACACACGCAGAGAGACGGTGTGGTGCCGCGCCCGCTTCCGGTGCTCACGCCAACATGTTCGGTGGTAGCCGAGGAGTTCATCAAGCTGCCCTCTTCGATGGCGCATCATTGCCGCGCAAGTACATCTCGCTAGGAGGATGGTGCGGTCCAGCACTGATGCTGGGGAAGCTCGGGCTGCGCACGGAGGCATACCCGTTCGATTTCAGCCGCGTCACCCTTGATGGACTGGTGCACTTCATCCGGAACGGCTTTGCGGAAGGCTTCTACCCGCCGGGGCCGCCGCCGTACCGACCCGAGTGTGTAGGGCCGTGGGTACTCTTCCGCGGGCAGCACACGGCCTTTGCGCACTTCGACCTCAACGACCCCCGCGTGCAGGACCACTTTCAAGTAAAGATGTGCCGCTTCGACGCGGTGCTCGATGCCCCGGTGAAGCCCGTCACGTTTTTCCGCACCGTCACAGCGCGTCACCCTCAAGAAGAGTTGGCGCTCGCCCTCGATCTGGAGGAGGCCGTGGCGCGACGCAACCCTTCCCTCGACTTCCGCATTGTCTTCATGGTGCACGACCAGGGGCTCCGTGCCAACGCGGTACAGCTGGCCCCGCTCTCGCCGCGGGTCTCGCTTTGGGCGTTGCAATATCGTGGCTCGCCTGACGACACCCTCTTTGACCGCACACACGCGGCCTACCACGCTGTCCTGCTGCACAGCGTCGCGGAGGACAACTGGCCTGCCGTCAACGTAGGCGTCGCCCCTTCGCCACCAGCGACGATGGAGTCGGCAGAGGCATTCGATTTCGAGCGCGAGGTGCTCGTTTGTGATGGCACAGCCCGAACCGACGACGTTCCCTTCGCCAACCTGACCAGGGCACGCTTTCCATGGCGCAGTCACGACAACTTGGCCTTGATCGACGGCGTCGCCAGCGTCGGTGGCACTTGCGCTGGAATCGGGAGCACAAAGATGCTCGCAGATGTCTCTGCCGTGCTGCAGGTGGAGGGTCAAGTGCGACGTAAGTGCCGGTACTGTGGCAACACGGCCTATCATGCTGCAGGACGGCCCTTCCGAACGAAGCGCCCTTTCACTGACGAAGAGGACCAACTCGTGCTAATCCACCTCTACACAATCCTCACAGGTGGGGACAAGGTAGCGGCGGTAGAGAAGCTGGCGCATGAGATGCGTCGCGGCACGTACGAAGTAATTTGCCGCATCCAGTACTTGACGAACTCCAGCACGAAGCTCATGGACTCCATTGACCCCGCCAGCCCATCCGACGTGTAGATTTTCTACCGCCCCCCCCCCTTCACGAGCGGTGTGTGCGAAGGGCGATGCGTGTTATCTGTCGCCTCCCCCTTCCTCCTCCTCTCTCTGCTCTGCTCTGCGACGGCATGCGCGTGGAGTTCGGCAAGTGGGTCGTGCCGTCACCGCAGAGAGGCGACGCAAAGCAGAGAATCTGAAAACCACTCATGCGTACTGACGTCTCTCCGACCCAGTTTGCAGTGGAACGGTGTGAAGAGCGTGCGACGGCGCAGTTGTGTGCGCAGAGACTGGCTTGTTTTCTCTTTTCTTCAGCACGTGCCCACTCGCTGGGCCACACACACACACACACGCGAGGTCAAGTCCCCACTCTGCCCTCACCCCAGGCCCCACCGCCTGGTGCGGAGCAGCCGTAGACACACACGCGTTACAGCAATGCGCCGACTCACCGTCACCTGAGCACGACCCCTGCCCCAAACTCCACCCATTCCCCACTTTGCACGGCGCCTCACAGCCGTCCCCATCATGCCGGTCGCCACCCGGGGCATCCCCCGAGGTGGCACTCAGGCTCCCCACCCCAGTGGGCAGCGAGGGCCGGGTGAGGTGCGCTCGAGTCACCTTGAAGCTTCGCCCAACATACGGGTGGCACAAGCGTGTTCGCCGTCGCAGGCCGCGCTGTCCAGGACCTGACTACCGACACCAGTAGCGGTAAAATCGCTCGGACTTCGCCCACGTCGTAGGTGTTTGACCCTGCCATCACGAGAAGTGGTTCGGCATTGGCAGAGGGATAGAGAGGGGGGTTGCTTGGCTTCCCCACACAGAGTGTGGGTACGGGAGCCTGGATGCCACGCACTGAGGTGGGCTCCGGCAGCGGGGCCTAGCTGCTCTACGCTGGCACCTAAAACATACGTAATGCGGCACTGTCTTGCATGTGTATGCCGTGCGGATCATCAACCACCTCCTCTGCTCCCTCTGCCGCTTATTCACCATGGGTCTCTTCGCCGGCACTGACGCTTCCGCCCAATGGCATACACAATACAAGGGTACCATACGGCCCCCACCATCACTAGCATCAAGGGCTGTGCTCGAGAGGACAGTGAACGTGGAGGTAATGGCGTGCAGCTCCTGCGCCACTTCGGTGCTGGTGTGCGATATCGGCACAAGCACCACTCGTCTCGGGTACGCTGGCAATGCTGAGCCGACGTTTATCTTTCCCACCACCTGTGCGTGGCAGGACTGTAGGCCTGCTGAAACATTCGTGGTGGGGGACGAGGCTGCCACGATGGTGGGACTTGGAATACAGCGGCGCAGCGTGCTAGAGCACGGGCTAGTGGCGGACTGGGACGTCATGGAGGAGTACTGGTGCCACCTCTTCAACCATCGCGTCTGCGTCGAGTCACAGGATGTCGGCGTGCTGCTGACCGAGCCGGCTGTCACCCCTTATGAGCAGCGAGAGAGAACAGCAGAGATTTTGTTCGAGAGTTTCGGGGTACCGAAACTGTTCATCGGCTCACAGGCACTCTTCTTACTCCACAGCGTTGGCGACAGGTGTGACACAGCCGTGGTGGTGGAGAGCGGTGCTGGCGTGACCCAGGTGTTGCCGATCGTCGCGGGTTACGCCGTAGCCGCCGCAGCGCGTCGTTTTCCTGTAGCGGGCCTGGATGTCACGCAGTACGTGCTGAACAACCTGCGGGAGCACGAGGAGGGCATCGAGATGGAGCAAGCGCTGGAGGTGGCGGAGCAGGTAAAGGTGCGCTACGGCTGCATGGCAAAGGACTTCGCGCGCGAGTGTGCAGAGGCCGAATCGAAGTTGCCTTCCTACGCGATCCGCAACACCGAGCTGCACACGCGCGCTGGGGCCCCGTACTCTATCGACGTGGACGATGAGCAACTCTTAGTCCCGGAGACGATGTTTCAGCCGGATTCGCTCGCTGCACCGTGGACCGTCACCGCCTCCCTGTTCGGTGGTCTCCCCGCCGTGATCGACGCTGTTGTGTGGTCCTGTCCGATGGACTGCAGGCGGTCACTATACGCAAACGTCATCGTCTCCGGTGGCAACACGCGCCTCCCCTACTTTGCGAAACGTCTGCACGGCGCGCTACGACATGCCTTGGATGAGCGTGCCACCGGCGTCATCGCTGCCTCGGGTGGCCCTCTGGGCCGTCAAGTCCAGTACGAGGTGAACGTACGCGATTATTCACAGGCAATGCATGCTGTATGGAGAGGGGCCAGCGCCTTCGCTGCTAGCCCAGAGTACGAGACGTCAGCCGTCACGCGAGCGGCGTACATGGAGTGTGGTGCTGCTGTGATGCACCAGCACCACATCTAGCCTAACGGCACGGTGAGGTCGACGGGCCTGCCCATGTGCGAGCTTCTGTGCTGGCTGTGCGTCTGTGCATCCCTCAGTGTATGTCTACAGGCCTCAGCGCTCCCCCCTGGCGCGTCGACTCCCCACCTTGTGTTGCCGCAGCAGCATCCCCCCTGCGCCTCAGCAAGTGAAGTCTAAGAAGAGAGAAGGCTTCAGTGAAGGCGTGCACTTGTGCGAATGTTTTCGATGGGACTAGGGAGCACGGATTATTCGACTACAGGCCTCTGTTTCTCATTCTGTGATGCCCTCGTCGCTGCTGCGGCACTAGGGCAGGGCCCGAGGTTGCTTTCCAACTCCAGACATCTGCCCATTCACCCCCCCCCTCCCCTTCCCCTTGACTCACAAACGTTGTCAGATGAAGCCGTGGCGGGTAGAGAATCGCTTCACCCCAGTGGAGGTGCAACGCGCCTTTGCAGCCCTACGCCAGAATGTAGCGATTCTTCATGACTTGTCCGGCACAAGCAGCCACCCACTCCACCCCTTCGTTCATCGACGTGGTGGCGCAGGCGGGCACCAACGCGATCACATCGAGCTGCCGCTGCACCACATGTACGAGGCCAACGCTGTGTACCAGCAGTTGCCTGTGGAGGTGCGGCTGGTATGCGCCGGCCTGCACGAAGCCGCTCTCGCCTACGCGCAGGAAGCGCTGCGGGAGCCGAACGTCTCCTGCGCCGCCCGAGACGAGATCCTCAACAATTTGGACCGCAAGTCTGTACTGCGGGTGCTACGGTACCCGGCAGGCTCTGGATGTCGACCTCACGTCGATCCTGGCTTGTGTACCGCCCTGCTCGTGGGGTCGGCAGGTGGGCTGGAGGTGAGCACAACCGATGCGGTGCCGGCGCCCTTCGTGAGTCGGCCGGGGGACTATACGAGCCATGTGGCTTCCTCGCCAACGCTCATGCACGCTGAACATTCGAATGTGCCGGACACGCTTCCGCATTGGGAGCCAGTCCTGACCGCGCATAGCGGAGAGGTCATAGTCATGGCAGGAAATATGCTCAGGGTGGTGTCGGGAGGTGCTCTGCTCGGTGTGCTGCATCGCGTGCGGCAGGACTGGGTCCCTGACACACCGCGGGCAGGTGGGCAGTGCAGTCCATCTCTCAGCACCGCGTGTATCGCAAGTAGAGCGACTGCAGAAACGAACCCGGTCAGCGCGACCTTCCGCTTCAACATCGTTGTCGAGCTGCGGCCGGCAGAGGCAAAGCGCTGGTACGCTGCCATGTCGAGGTGGTCGCCGTTGTCCCCCGTTTCCTCTCCGCCGTCAATGACATGAAGGCCACGCGCTACACAGAAGTCAGTCGTCGCCGTCTGTCTGTTACGGCACTCGAAGCTCTCTTCACCGAAAGCTGAACGACACACATCGAGGCATTCAAACACGTCGACACGCAATAACTTCATACGTTCCCCAATGATGTCGTGCTGTTCGACGGCACTGTTTGCGCCCTCTCCCCTTCCCAACTCCGTGAGTGGTCGTCCTCACTCTTTAATGTTGGCCTCAGCTGGCGTGCATTTGGGATCCCTTTCTCGTTTCAGCTTTACCAAGAGGGAGGGCTGCTGTCAAGACGGGCTCATCAGTGTGCTGCCCCCCCCCTTTTCTCTCCTCTTCGTCCAGCCTGACTCTCCTCTACTCTTCATTCCTCGTTCTCTCTGGCACGCCTTCCGCGCCGACTCCCCCTCTCGGCGTCTATGCGAGTGTAAGAGGTACGGCATTGCCGAGCTCGTATAGATCACCGCATTCCATCTCTAGCCCACACACACCCCCATCACCATTTTCCACGAGTGTTTTGTACAGTGACGTTACCGCCATCAGCAGCACCACTAAACGCACACGTCGACCCCATCGCAGTACCGCAGCTCCTCATGCTGCAAGGCACACCGCTGAGCTACGCCGGCCTCTCTCGGCCGTCGCGCGACAGTGCCACAATTAAGCGCAGCGCTGTGCGGGCATTGGCGACACATCACCACCAGAAACAGCAAGCACAACGAAGTCTATCGATAGACAGGGTCACCGACTGCGCGGTGTACACTGCAGAGGACGTCGCTGGTGCGCCATCCTCATCGCTGGACACGTGGAGCAGGTTCCTCAGCTCACAGTGGGCGGAGGCAGTGAAGGGGCGACCGTTGGGGCCGTCCGATGCGGCGCATGTGAGCCAACCCTCTGACGCCGACCTGATCAGCTCCCTGCAGAGCGTTGTGTCTCGGCAGAACAAGGTAGTGGCTCAGCTGCAGGAGCAGCTGGTGGCGCAGCGGGCCAAGGAGGAGAAAGAATGGGAGCACAACACGCAGTTCTCTGGGCCCACCTCCGCCAAGGCAGTGTCGGAGTCTTCTAAAAGTACCAAGAATAAGACGGTGGCTGCGGCTGATGATGGCATTGCCGACAAGACGGCTGAAAACACGCAGGTGTGCGTTCTGCTTTCTCACGTACTGGTGCACGCACGCCTCCTCTGGGCCAGTGCCGTCTCGCAGTACTTCAAGGCGGCGGAGGCGCGCAAGTCCAGTCATGGCAAAGTCACTCGATCGCCCAGTAAAGCCGCCGCCAGGATCACCACCGAGACCGCCATGGAGGAGGAGCGCGTGGGGCTGCCATCCATCGCGCTGCTGTTCCGCTGTCTCGTGGACGGCATCAACTCCGCAGACTCGCAGCAAGCCATCGTCGCCGCTGGGGTGCTTTCAGCCTCCGCCTGGGACAACAATGTGCTGGGCGTCGATCAGCTGGGCATCCTCACAGTATTTGGCCCTCACGTACAGGCGCTTCGCACCTTCCCCGGCATCGTTCCCCCGCTGGAGACGTTGCGCGAGTACTTCGCCGAGCTGCACCCCCAGCAACTCACCCTGTCCTATCCAGGCGGAGCCCTGGACAGCACGTTGGAACTGGCGGAGGCACAGATGGACGCGTTCCTGCGCTTCGGCGACGAGACGGAGCAGGTGGCCGCTCTCCTGCGCGAGGGGCTTCACCCCTCCATGCGCCGGCTCCTGTACGCCCGTGCGCTGCAGGTGCCGTTGGCGGTGACAGACGGCAAGCCGATATTCGTGTTGCAGGAGGGACTAATGACGAACCATCTGCGCCACGGTCTCGCGTGCTACCTCACCTGCTCTTCCCGGAAGGCGCGCGACATGGTAAAGCGGCGTTTCCATCACCACTACTCCTCAGCGAAGCAGGAGGACCGCGCGCAGCTGCTGCAGCGCCTAGCCCTGGATGACATGTTAACCAGCGTTGGCGACAGCGACAAGTATTTTGTATATATCGACGACGTGGAAATGCTTTCGACCGCGATGGTGGTGGATCGAAGCCTGGCCGACCCAAGGATGGCGCAGGCACTGAGGCAGTTGGGCAGGCCGGAGGGGCAGCTCGAGAGCTACATTACCTACCTGCAGTTTCCTGATAAGGATCTCCTCTACCAGAAGGCACCACCCTGCGGCTTTTTCCCTGTGGAGGGGTTCACCTTCCTGCAAGGGGCCATCTGCAACGTGACGAACGACACGGTCGAGCAGTACGAGCTGGTGGCAGCGATGATGGCGCAGCTGTGGAGTCGGCTGCAGGGTCCCACACCGGAACTCTTTCAGTGCTGTCTGCTCTTCGAGAGTCTCGTACAGCGGCTGGCGCTGCCGGCCGTCCTGCACGCAACTCGCGACCTGCAACACCCGCCGCTCGTGCTGGCCATGCGATGGATGCTGACGGGCTTCGCAGATTTTCTGGATGCCTTCGAAGTACTCTCTTTCTGGGACCTGGTGCTGTCCTACCACATGCGCGAGATGCACCGCCGCAGTCCGCTCTCGTCACCCACTGGCCTTGCCAACGCCGCCCCGCGTGACACCACCACTCCTTGCGCGCTGTGGCTGCTGCCCATGTACGCGGCAGCAATCTTCGTAGCACGGGCCCCACTCGTGGAGGCCTGCAGGACGGCGGCCGAGGTGGATGTCGTCTTCTCCACGGGCCACCAGCTGCGCGCCCGCTCACTCCTGCAGGGACTACTCTTTGGTTGCTGACTGGGGCGACGGCGGAGGCGATGGCGCACTGCGGATGATGTCGTTGGCGACAGCCGCGGCCTACATCGCTTCCTCTGGACGCGCGCCACCTTTCTCCCTCCTCTTTCCACGCAACCATCAAGGTATCCCCTATGCGTCCCTCGCCCTCCAGCTCTCCTTTCTTCCCAAAGGTCTCGTGATGGCGACAACGATCACTCTTCCTTGCTTCTCTTGTGCATTTACTCGATAGAAACACATAGCAACTTCTGCAAGAGGCTCGCACATGTGCACCTTCACGCTCGCGTGTGCCGCTGCTTTACGCGAGGCTGTCCCTATGTTGGCTGGATGTGCAGGTTTGCTCGCGCCATCTCACTGTCCCTCTTCACCTTACTCCCTCTCCCTCCCGCGGCGTGTCTCTCGCCTTCTCTACACTTTTCGTCTTCTTTTTCGGCCTCTTCGGCCTTCCGTTGATGTCTCCGATAGGAGGCACGCCAGGCCGCGGTTGGGGTCCCGGCGTGTGTTCATCATTTGTATCGAATCAGCCGCCTCGTAGCGCAGTCCTCGCACATCGGTGGCACTTCCTTCTCTCGTAAGCAACCAACGAAAGGCCAACGTGCACACAGCCACAAAGGATAGACGCAACATCATCCCCCTCGCCTAGTTGCGAGTGCACAGAACACTGGCAATGGTATCGGCGTCTTCGCCACAGCGCGACTGCGGCTCACCGCCCCCGCCGCCAACACCACCGCTGCCTGGACCGCACGACGTCGATGTCCCGGCCACCGGCGCCCTCCAGGCCTTGCGGCAGGCAGTCCAGGTGCAGGAGGCACATGTCCGTCTCCTGCGCATGCGCAAGACGGCGAGAGAGGCGCTACTGCGCCACGTTCAGCAACTGCTGGCAACGGGCAACTCGATCGAGCCGCACGGTGTAGTGAAGCACCTCGTTCAGCAAGCTGAGGCGAGTCTCCAGAGGCTTCAAGAGGTAAATAGAGAGGCTGACGCTCCGGCGCCGACCGTGGGAAGCGATGTGACACCGACTTGCGCACCGTCACTGACACCCCAAGATGCAGCTGGTGCAGCCGATGTTAGCGCAGATCCACTGGCTCGCATCTTCCACAGCGATGTTGAGATGCAGCTGGCAGCAGCTGCTGAGCCACCGCACGTCCCTCCGGCGTCGATACTCAGATCGTGTGCATCAGCGGGAAAGAAAAAAAGCCGACGGACGAAGAAAGAGGCTAACGAATTCGGCTTCACAAGCCCTGCGCGCGCCACCTCCCCTCCACGAAGCGTCTCGTTGCCGCCGAGAAGCGCTACGACGGCCGCCCTTCTCGCCCTTGCCGCATCGCGGCAGGACGCAGGCCACGCCGCGATGCTCGCTGCCCTCAGTACCCTCGATCTTTCTCCCACAATCAACAGCGGCGGCAACGAATTGAGCTGCACGACTGAGGCAGGTCGTGGCGCCCATAACGCGAAGCCACCCTGGCTGCGTCAAGAGGAAGGTGACGGTGCCAGCAATGACGATGCAGCGCTCGAAGAGCAGCACCAGGGGGCGGATGGAGCCCTCTGCGATAGCGTGGCCACCGATTACACTGACGACTTTGAGTGTCGCAGCAGCAGCACCAGCAGCAGCAGCGGTGCTGCTTATGGTGAGAAAACGACAACGGAGTGGCCGAGTTGACAGCGCTCCCCCCTCCCCGCTCTCTCTCCCTCTCTGTGCGGGTGACCCTCTCAGCCGACACACATCGGTGCTGACCAGTGGGCGAAGATAAAGCTACGTTTCTTTTGCTTCTCCAATCACTCTGGTCAACGCTTTTGGCACCCTCTGCTGTTAGAGAGACAAGCAACGACGAACATAATGTTAGAGGACCAAGCGTGAACAGCCAATGGGGGCGAGACGGCGAGTACTTTATGCTGCCTCCGTTCGCCTCAGGCCGCGGGCGAGACACACAAAGGATGTGGCAGGAGACACATGTTGGCGTAAGAGGGTTGTCGTAGCTTGAACTCGAGACATGCGCACATCACTCCTCCCTGTGCCCTGCCATGCGCGTAGAAAACTCTTCCTAATTCGCCCGCCACCCTTCCCCGCTCTCCCATCCTCCTGCTAGCATTGCGTGCTGCGACGACGCGTGAGCGCGTGCATGCCTCACCAAGCAGACGACATAATCGCCTCTTCTCAATCCAAGGACGGTGCGGCGCGGTGCACTGCGTCTCTCACGGGCGTATGCACATCTGTGCAGACACAGACGACTAGGCGCAACAGCGCACCGCACCCCGCCTTCATGCATCGCTCTGCCGCTCGTCTACCAGTGCACCTTCTGATCGACATTGACCACACGCTAGTGCATCCCATCTACTACCGTGTGGGAGGCGACAACATCGACACCGCGAGGGACATCAGCGCTCCACTGCTGTCCTCAAGTGTGCGAACACAGTGGCCGCTGAACTACGCTGGCGGTCGCATCACCCGCGTGCACCTTCGGCCTCATGTTGTTCCGTTCCTATCACACGTGCTGCTGGATCGCTTGCTGGACACCAGCGAGACGCAGGTGCACGTATCCCTTTACACGCGCCAGAGCGCCGCCTACTGCGCCGCCATAGCGAACCAGGCGCTGCTGCCGGCCCTCGCACAGTACAGGGGCAACTCAGCGCACAAGCTCCCCTCTAGTGACGTCTTTCACGGACTCTTCGGTGAGGAGCGCTGTGTGCGAGGAGAGTTTAAGGTGATGCATTCGTTGAACTCGTCTCCTCGTTTTCTTCCTGAGGGCAGCCCCGCTGGTCAGAGGCAGCCGGTGGAGGTGGCACCATCCCTCGAGTGGAGCAAGACCATCTTCGTGTCGCCCAGTCCCCTCACCACGTTGCTCGTTGATGATTGGTGCGTAAATTTCCGCGTCACGGAACTGCGCACTGGGCATTGCGTACTTGTCCCGCCCTACTACGCCGGCGCAGTGAAGTGTGCCGCCGATGATTGCTTCCGCGTGCCGCCGACTGAGGCCCTCTACGATGTCATCAACATGAATCTCGACGGAAGAGGCGGCGGCATGTCGAGCGGATGTACGACACACGATCGTGTAGACGTTAACGATGTCGTCGTACGTCTGCTAGACGTGTTGGAGGCCTTTGTGCACTGCTGCCACTCCCATCGTAGTGCCATCGAGGCTATGCACGGCAGCTCCGCAGCCATGTCTTGCGCTGACAAGCAAGCACCTTGTGCAGCGTACCAATCAACAGCAATGCCGCATCCGTCGATGGACAAGGCGCTGAGCAGTTTCAACCTCTTTGACTGCTCATCACTCTATCGACGACAATGGAACGCGTTCCATGCAGACCGCGAGGACCTTCTGCACAGCTACTTCATCGACTGACAGCTGCCTCACTTAACCCCCACCCACCCTCTTTTCACGCACGCGGTTCTGCCCCGGGAGATGGGGGCTATTCGACGAGTACTGCTGTGTTGATTCTTTACGGCGGGGTGTGTCGCAGTCCATCATTTCTCTACGTTGTCCTTTTGGGGTGACGCTGCTCTCGTGGCTGTAGCTCTACCCCCCGCCTCCCTCCCGTCCTCCTTCCTTTCTCTGCTTTTCTCTGCTGCTATGGCAGATGTGTAGGAAATAATATGTACTCTGGTAAGCACGCCTACTTGGCTTAGAGGCCTCGATGAGACACCGCTCTCGCGTGCTCGGTACTATCAGAAGCACCTCGACTCGTCTGCGAGGCGCGCCTGAAGAAGTCCTCTCTCGCGCTCGCTGTCCCTGCCTCGATGGTCTCCCTCGCCTACCTCGGTGCTTTTCGTTCCCTACCGTCTGTGTCCCTCTCTCTTCTACTCCACCGCTGGATGTACAGCAGGATGCCCATGCGCGCAGCAACATACACCGTCCCCCGCAAATCCACAGCTGTGAGTGCCCCCCACCCCTCCCCTCTGTTCGAGACCGGAGATCGCAGAGAAGAAACAAACCAAATGGCGTCGCTGAACAATAACAACATCCGCGAAGATGCCGTCCTCAAGTGGCGAGTAAAGGATGTTTTGCTGTCCCACGGCGGTACAGGCGGCTTGGTGAACGCCCTCGTTGACTTCAGCTCACGCGCGGCAGTCTCTGTCCGCCAGCAGAGCCAAATAGCTGCCACCGGCGCCAGCGCCACGTGCGCTGATGTGGGACTCAGCTATGAGCAGTTTTTACTTTTCCTACAGGACCACAGCGTTTGTCTGACCCCTTTTGAGGCCGCATATTTGTGCCGCGCCTTCGACGACCACCGCACCGGCCTCGTTAGCGCCGCCACCTTCACGCGGCACCTCACCGGCCTCAGCGAGCGTCGACTGCGCGCTGTCAACAAAGCGTGGCGATCGCTGGAGAAGCGCAAAGGCGCGGGTGGGGGGGTCTCGCGTGAGCGCCTCCTCTCCACCTATGCAGCGGTGGCGGCCGAGAGAGCACACCCTGCGGCGAGCGCCGTGGGCGGCCCGGCAGACGGTACTGCTCACAATGCGGCTGCTGCGGTGCCCCTCTCTTCTCCCTTGGGTAGCGCACTGGAGTCGACCTTCGGTGGTGCTGATGGAACGCGCGGGCACCTCAAGGAGGCGTACATGGCCTCGATGATGAGCCGCAGTGGCGGCTTTATGGCAAAACCCAATATCGCTGCTGGCGGTGCCGACGATGTATCTGGTGAGGTAGAAGACCGGATCTCGTACGCCGAGTTCCTTGCCTTCTACGCCGGCGTGAGCCCACAGTTCGCTACGGACGAGGCCTTCGTCACGCATGTACTGCAGTCATGGGCTGCCGACGACGCGACGCGTCCGACGCTGAACGAGACGGCGCGCGAGTGGGGCCCTGACGGTGACCCACTGATGCTCGACGGCCCTCGCTACGTGAAGGATGCGTTGAATCTTGAGCTGGGCATGTCCTCCAAATCCTACAACTACAGTCACATGCAGCGCGAGCACCCCTACGTGGAGTCGCTGCCGCCACTCAACAGGCCCGAAATCATGGCCACCACGGTGCAGCGGACGCACATCTCCTTCAGCAAGGCAGCGCAGGCACTGGCCGACCCGCTGGTGACGCGGCGCGGCCAGTTGAAGTGAAGTTGTCTGGTGGACAGAGGTGCGGCGAAATGTCGACTCGCCCCTTCCCTCTCTTCTCCTCTTCGTCTGACATTGCGCCTCCCCCACCCCCTTCCGTGATGCTTAGGAGATGTACAGTATTCCACTCCACCACCGGCACCGCCACTGCGATCATCACCAACATCATCAGCACCATGCCGTTCTCAGTGGGCCTCTTCCACTGTGCATGGTGGCTCTCTGTCCGCCCTTACCCTGTGAGCCTTGGCGCTCGAAGAGCAGTCAGGTGAACGGAACGGCGCATGCGGGCCTTTGGGTCAGCGCACCGTACAACTGGACACCTGCCGACGCTGTCATTCCTTGTTAGCCCCTTCCTCCCGCTGCCTGTGTTTCCTGAAGGAGCGTGTTTTGAGAGGTCTTTGTGTGGCTCCTCGCCCAGCATCTCGGGCGCACACGCATCTCATGTGGGTGTCTGCGATCCGTTCCTATACACGACTAATCGCGGGAAACTGTCCTGATGTGCCCCCCCCGCCTCCGCCTCTCTCTCGCTTGATTTCGCTTTTTCTTCGCCATCGCCGCAGCGGCCTGCCGCCCCTCCAAGTCACCTCCATTCACCCCCTCCCCACCGTCGAGGCACACAAGGCTGCACGTACACAGCCGTAGACACTCACCAGCGGGGGTTTAGACACACACACACACTTCAAGCATCAATCCTAGCAGAAGCTGACATGAACATCCCCCTCAACACAGTCAAGGTGCTGCGCAATGTTCCGCTCCCTGATGAGGCGAGCGTGCTCCACACAGACGCAGCGGTGCTGGACATGGGCAGCCACACGACGCGGCTTGGGTTTGCTGGGGATACGGCGCCGCGCATGCGGCAACGCACGTGCGTCGTGAAGGGAAAGGCAACCTTCTCGGATGCCTGTGATGTGCTGGACCACGTTGCTGACCCCGCCGCCGCGACGACGGTGCTGGAGAATGGCGTCATTGCCGACTGGGAGGGGTATGAAGCGCTCCTGAGCCGTGTCGCTCGGATACTGGACCTCGAGAACGTCGAGAGCAACACCCCAGTGCTAGTGACGGAGAAAGCGCTCGTGCCGACGCATCAGCGGCAAAAGATCGCCGAGATCCTCTTCGAGACCCACCACGTTGTCGCTACCAGCTTTGCCTTGACCCCGGTGCTGTCCCTCTACGCGTCCGGGTTGAGCACTGGTGTAGCAGTGGAGCTGGGCCACGATCAGAGCCATGTGGTACCGGTCTTCCAAGGGCTGGCTCTCTTTCACGCAACGCACTGCCTCGATGTTGGTGGCGCAGACCTCACCCGGCACTTCACCTCCCTCATGTCTGCCGTCGCGAGCACGCGTGTGTCGGCGCTGGAGAGCATGACACCAACGCAGCGAGACGGCATGTGGGAGTACATCAAAGAGCGCCACTGCGTCGTGGCCGAGAGCGCGCAGCTCTTTTCGGAGATTAACCGTGCCGACACTAGGCTGGGAAGCTCCAGCAGCGGCTTGCCACCAGGAGGCTCGCGCGATGCAGAGGATAAGCACCGAGAAGAGTGCGTGCTGCCCGATGGCACTACTCTGCCCATCAGTGGCTCTGCTCGGTTCATCCCTGGCGAATGTTACTTTCAGCCATCTCTTTCCCCAGCGCTGCAGCACCCGCGCGATCAGTCCACCGTTGTTGATGAGGTACTGCTGCGCACGACACAAACGCCGCTCTCTATCCCTGAGCTAGTCGTAGACGCGATGCAGCGCTGCGATCACGACTTGCTGACTACGTTCGCCTCCCATATCGTCATCAGCGGCGGTGCCTCGCTGCTGCGCGGGCTAACGCAGCGCGTGGAGGCGGATGTGCAAACGTGCCTGGCCGGCACCAGCGATATCCACAGCGCCGGTAGCGCGCGTGTGTACGCGGATGTGGAGCGTCGTGACGCCGCCTTTGTTGGTGGCTCGATTTGGGCATCGCTGCCGGCGGCGCAGGCGTTGTGGGTGACAAAGGCGGACTACAACGAGGTGGGGTCCATGGCGGTGGTGCGCGGCTGTCTTTAGACTTTTTATCGAAGAGTGGGACACACACACACACACACACACACACAGACAGACACCGTGAGAGGACCCGCCTTCGCCCGTGTGCTGTGTGTGTGTGGAGGGGGGGAGGGGTTATTACTCCTTTCCCTGTTGGTCCTTTCTGCCCCCTCCGCCCCCCAGTCGATGTATGAAAGAAGGCGGGGGAGAGAGTCGCGGCGAGTGGCCAACCGTAGTCCAGCAGCTCGCCTCTGCGCTGTCCTGCTGCCTATTCGTGCCTGTGAGGCGCCAGAGGAGCAGTGACATCATTCCGCGCTGCCTCCCTTTCCTCGCACCACAGCTGAATTCTCATGTACAGGTTGTACCTCTCCTTGGTGACCTCTTCACGCTGCCGCTTCCCCACCAGTAAAGCAGCTCGCTCACTCTCTATCGCGTGTGACACGACTGCGCAACGCGGTGGCGGTGGGGATGTATGCAAATTCGCCAGTGGAGGCTCTTAGGGACGCTCAGCAATGTCGTCATGACTTCCACCAACAACCTCAGCAGAAATAATAAAAAGAAGATCGCACGCGTCTACACGAGAAGGACACTCCGAGAGACAACAGTAAAGCTGGTCCTCTCCCCTGGTGTGTGGATTCATGTGCTCTCTGAGGTCAAGTTGCTCAAGGACTCCCCCCTCCAGTCCTCCCATGCGCTAAGGTGAACGCGTGGAAACTCCCTGTTGCCATCATCACCTTAGGTACAGAGAGGAGGAACAACTGGATGAGACTGTGACCATGAGCGCCACAGAGATGCTGTTGCTGAACAGCACATTCCAACTCTCCACTTTTCAGCCTCCTCCCTCTCCCGCTCCCCACCTCTCACTGCTATGATATCTGCCGCATTCCTCTCATCCTTCCTCGCCCCTGTCTCCACACACACACACTCTCTCTCTCTGGCTGCGTGTCTGCTCTGTCGCCGGCTGTTGCGGCCCTGCAGGGCCCTGTCACAGCAGCACCGGCAGCAGCCAACAAGTAGCAGCAAAAAAACGTCAAGGACAAAATCGTCAGTCATTCTTCACACACCCATCAGGAATAGAAAAAAAGCTCACCGACCTAAGGCAGCACGTCTCTCTCACGCAACACTCGCTCGCTCTCGCAGCCCTTCCTCTCCTGCATCAACGTTACACGCGCAGAGACGGGCGAACACGCACACAGGAGAGAGACGAAGAACAGCCAAAAAGCGCCCCTCACCTCACCCCCCCTCCTCCCCATCTATAGTCACCCACCCCAATCCCCTCTCCTTTCGGTCTCGGGGGCACACAGGCATTACGCACCCACTCTTTTCTCATTTTTATTTGCTTCATTTGCTTTGCACTTGTTTAGCGTTCTCTTCCCCTATCATTGAGACCCCCCCTCCTCCTCCTCCACGATCCACATCACCTCTGAATCAGCAGCGCATCAGTGCGCCGCCGCCCCCCTCTCCCTCCCTACGCACAGACACCTGCACACGCACGCGTCTCTCCTCTCTCTCTTTCATCGCTTCAGGGAAATTTCTAGAAAAGACTTCGGCTACATTTTCTCTTTTACTTTGTGTTTCCTCTTGTGCGTGTTGTGTGTGTGCGTGCGTGCGTGCGTGTGCTCCGCTTCCCTCCCCGCGTGCCTGGGCGTGCGTCGTCCCCCCAATCGCTTCATTTGCTTCGCATATCGGTGCCGCGTCGTTGCGACTCGCATACATTATCATCCGTCTCACCACTATTACCCCCTCTCTCTCTCTCTCTGCTTCCCCTCTCTTCGTTCGCTCTTGCTCTCTCTCTATACGTATTCGCTGTCCGCTTCGTCTCTCTTAAGCCGTTGCTAACGACTTTCGCCTTTGCCCCCGTGTGCTGTTGCTGTTGCTGCTACTTTCAAGTCTTCAGTTCGCATTTCTTTTACGTCTCTTTCCTTCCTCTTAACCTCCCGCTGCCATCTCTCTCTCTCTCTCTTTCTCTCCCGTGCGTCTGCGTGACCGAGTAGGCGTGAGTGCGTGGCTCAGCACTTGCATCGATATCCGAGTAAAGGAGCGGGCGTGTGCCACTCGGTATGTATATATTCCTGTGTATTTGTCCTCCGTCCCTTTAACTCGCTCTATCACTGCCGTCACTGCCACTCTGCGTAGGTGGGGCTTATCGTTGCTTCGACTTGCGCTGCTTCTCTTGCTCCATCATCAGCATCTCTTTTGCCCAGCACTACTGGTCGGCTCTGTGCTTCGTCCTCTGCGTCTCGCTTCTCCTCTCGCTCTGCGAACACCCGTGTGTGTGCACTTCCACCCGCGTGGAGGACGACGACGACAACCCCCAGAGAAGTTGACGCAGAAGGCGAACAGACGCACGCTAGATCGAGGGAGAGAGCGCGAGCAAGAGTGGGTGAGAGGTGGTTGTAATCATTTCTATACCATTAGCTTACACCTCTCCATCCCTTTCGCTTTCTGCGCGACAGGCTTTTCCCGGCTCGAGTGGTAGCTGTCGCTCCAGAGCACCCGCGTACACGCAGACACAAGGAGGTCCAGAGGCCTGCCCGCAATCGGCCACCACTCCCGCTTGCGCGCTTTCGCTTGTTTATTTTATCGGTTTGTTCGCCTCCGCCTCTCTTTCACCCCGCGTCTTAGCAGTGCCGCCTTTTGCCTTCGACGAAAGGAGAGGTACGAGTCGCGCATTGGCTTTGTAATACCGCTGAGCTCACACGTCCACCCACGTGCACATCTCTGTGTGTGGTGGCGCGTTTGCGTGTAGGTCTCTTCCTTCTCCCCACCTCTTCGTCTCGCGGCTCCCCCTCTCCCTGTGCGTGTGTTTGGACCCAGACGCGGTGGTGTCTGTTGCTGCTCGCCTCCTCGATTTATTTGTTCGCCCCCGCCTTTTGCCGTTGCTCTGCGCTCGTGTAGGTCCTCGGTGCTGCACCCTCCCCCATCCCTCCGCACCGCCTGACCCTTCACCCCCTCGCCTACCACTTCCCCGCCGCCACTACAGGAGACACAGCCTCGATCTCTCTCTCTCTCTGCAGCCCATCGTCACGCACTGCCTACCGAGGAGCAATACACACACATACACACGAGCAAACCATGGAGCACTCAGGTCATGGGGTGTGGACGCCAGCACGGCGGTGTAGTTCGGTGCCGAGAAATCGGGAGGAACCACGCAGCAACCCGAGTTCCTTCTACGCCTTCCCGTCCACCCTGCGCGACATCTTGTTCGGCCCTCGACAGCGTCTCACCAAGTATGCCGACGGCATGCAGGCCTTGCCGTATTCCAGTCCAGCGCACACTACAGAGGAAGCGGTAGTCGCCGCTGCCAAGTCTCCTGCTGAGACACAGAAAGAGGTGGCAACCACATCAGCCACCGAGACAGCCAAGCTGCGTTCTCCGGAAGCAGCAGAGGGCCAGGCAGTGGAGGAAGAGGCTGTAGCGGCTGCACCGATTGTGCAGGAAGCTGCCAACGAACCTCGTGACGAGAACTCTGCTGCTGATGCTGGGGTTGCTGCTCCCGCTAAGAATGAGAGCGCGGCGACAGAGCCGATAGGGACAATCGCATCGGAAGACACCACACCACCCGCTCCAACGGACGAACCAGGGAAGTTGGCAGAGACAGATACGCCAGCAGCGGACGCCGCTGCAGCGGGCAAGGCTGAAAGAATGGCAGAGGACAAGGAAGGAGCTAGAACGGACACGTCGCTCGACTGCATTGCCGATGAGGGATCACCGAGCAGCTCCATAGTCGTCACCGCCGCTCAGGCAGAGAAGGATGCCGCTATTATGAATGCTGCTGCCGCTGCTGAGGTCGAAAACAGCACCTGCAGGTATGACGCGGAGACAGTGATGGAGACCGTTTCAGTAAAGCCAGAGGAGACCCGTGAAGTCGCTGAAGAGACTCAGAGGCCGGCCGATGCCGCCGAGAGGACGGATGCAGAGGCGCAGGAGGCCGTCGCAGTGCCGCCAGACTACGACAGGGAGGAGGTGACTACGAGGTCGATGGAGACGAGCGCTGCCGAGGATATGGTGCCGGAGGACGAGCCGCCGACGGAGCTGCTGCAGCTCCGCACCACTTGTGAGATGGTGGCCTTTGATGCGGCGCAGATCGCCGCATGGATGGCGGAGTACCGCCATGAGACAGTGCACGTCCCGCCCGGGGTGCAGCGCTTTGTGCAGGAGGTCAGCGAGCGAGCGGCCAGGCTCACGCCACTGCGGATAGGCGGCACAAACCCAACGCCAAGTGCCATGGGGACTGCCACGAAGAAGGGGAAGAAGAGTAACGTGAGCGTCAGCTCCCACGATACCCCGAAGGGGGGGACGAGCACGCTGGCAGACCTGCCCGGCAGGGACGGTGGCGGGTTTGGCTCCTCCGCTGCCTTGCGCACCGGCGCCGGCATCGTGGCGAAGAAGTCGAATGCGCTGGAGTCGCTCGGTGATGTGTGGGAGGGTCGCCAGGAGGCGCCGATTTCGCTCGCGCAGAGTTCGCTGCGCCGCCGCGGCCTGTTCGGCGAGGTGGAGCAGAAGAAAATTCACAACATGGTGGTGGCGGTGCTCAACAAGGTGACCACCGACCCCGTCAAGTTTCGCGAGGTCAAAAATGAACTGCTGCGTCTGCCCATCCCCGAGTCGAACGCGGAGCAGCTGACAAAAATTGTGGACGCCTTCTTCAACAAAGCGGTGCGGGAGCAGCACTTCAGTCACAGCTACGCTGATCTCATCGTGGCGCTCTGCAAAGTGCCGCAAGGACAGCACATCGTCGGTGACAAAACACAGAGCCTCGAGTACCGTCTGCGCATGGCACTGCTAAAGCGCTGCCAGGCTGAGTTCGTGCAGAGCGTCCGAGCTGAAGAAGCGGATGCACTCAGTTCGACGACGAGTGTAGTGGACGACGCGTCTTTCACGCTGACGTCCGCCATCGAAAGCACTCAGTCGTTTGGCAGCGAGACGGAGAAGGAGCGTCGCGACCGTATGTGTGGCAACGTCCGATTTGTGTGCGAGCTGTTCCTGCGCGATATTGTCGCCGCCTCCGTCATCTCCGTCATCTTCCGCATCTGCTGCCTCGGTTCTGAGTTTGGTGAGTTTCTAGTGCCGCCGTCGTACACGCCAACAGAGTCGCAGGTGGACGAAATCATCACTGTCGTGAACACTGTCAAGGAGCGCTACTTTGTGCAGTCGGGAGAGGGACGCCGGATGCTGCCGCAGCTACTGAGCCAGCTGGACTACTGGGTGAAGCACTACACCATTAGTCGCTGCCGCTTCGTGCTCATGTCAACTGTCGATGACCTGCGTGCCATGCTGCCCAACGAGCCGGCCTCGCCGATGATGAGCGCTACACCGAGCGTGACAACTTTCATCACGCCTCACCTGACACACAACCTACCGGCGCAGTCGCCGCCGTCTTGCGACGTCGCTGAGCAAGGTGTGATCTCCGTAGTCTCCGCCGCTCCCCCAACGGTTGCAGCGGCGTCGCCAGTAATCGCCGCTGCCGATGCGAGCGGGCAGCTGTCAATGAACTCCACGATGGTTGGCGGTCAGCCTCTACCAGCGCCACGCAGCAAACAGGTTGGCAGCGTGAGTCTGAGTGACTCAGCGGGCTCGATCAACGGCATGCCGCCCGCCGAGTCACCTGTTACCGGCCCCATCGCACGCCCCACCCTCACACTAACATCGCGGTCAACCCTGCAACATGTGCGCCCCGATGCCATCGCGAAGTTCATGGCGGCCTTCTCCAGTGGCCAGTACAGCGCGGACGAGGTGGCCGTGCAGCTCTTCAGCACGTACGGCAACGTGCTGCCGGCCCTCGGTGCGTGGATGGACCGCTGCCTCTCTGTTGTTAAAGAAGAGAAGACACGCAAGCAGACCGGTGCCGTCCTTGTTGCCTGCGTAGCGCAGCTAACGGCGCATACGAACGCGAGCAGCGAGGAGGTGGTGGAGACGGTGGCGGTGTGTCGCGAGCAGCTGCACGAGGCCGCCATGGAGGCCCTGCAGCGTGCCATCGAGGGTAAGCTCTATGAGGAGCTCCGCATCTTCCAGTTCTGGGCGCAGCTTGTCCTGTCCGACCACGCGCGCGTCGTCTACGATGAGGAGCTGCTGAACGAAGGCCTCGAGCTGCTCGTGTACACCGCGCCACTGGCCGTACGCAACTACCTCGTCGAAGTAGGCAAGTACATGACACACGTGCTCGTTGCCCCGGAGAAGCTTCCGTGGCGAGCGTCGACAGAGGCGCAAAGTTTTGTGCGGTACCGCCCGCTGCTTGTGTTGCACAGTTTAGTGCTCTCCGGGGGGCCCAGCGAAGCGCAAGCGCTGCTCGATAACGTCTCCAGCTTCAGCGACGTGCGACAGCATTCGCTGGAGTTGCGGCTCTACCACGCCTTCCGCACCGGCTCGCCGTCCCGTGAGGTCATCTTCGAGCAGCTGCGCACGTCACCGCGGACGACGAGTCGCGACTCGACGCTGGCGGCGGAGGTGCTTAGCGCGCTTCTCATCGCGGAGTTGTGTTCCAGCGGTGATGCGCTCGTGGAGGACAACATGGATCTCCTTCAAATCACCGTGGATGGCGTCACACGCGCGGAGCGCGAGATCGCCATTGTGACCGAGGTCTACGAGATTCTTCGCTACACGCCTCGCCCCATGACGATGTCGGCCGCAGCCCGAGTACTGCGCAAGTTTGTTTGTATGCACATCGTGTCCGACGAGACAATGGAGCGAGCGGAGCACTTTTATGAGACTGAGCGCGACGGTACCAACAACAAACCAACCCAGGAGAGCAACCGCACGCTTGCCGCGCCGCCGAGCGCCGACTACCCGCGTATTATGGATCGCCTCAGCACCGATGACGTCGTGCCCAGCGGCAGCTTTTCTCTGCTCTCCGTGAGCGGCGCAGGGGCTGCGAATAACAACGACAACAGCAACGGCAATGGTAACGGCGGCAGCGCAAGCAGAAGAACAGGGTCGGTGGATGGGTTGCAGAGCTCCACCTCCAGCAACTTCGGTGATTTCCGCCCTCCTAGCAGCCTCCCGCCGCGCCACGAGGCGGACAACGAGCACACCAGCGACCGCCACTCGCAGCGGCAGCTGTCGCCACGGCGGAGCAGCCAGAGCAACAGCTCCTTTCAGGCGACACGCAGCGGTGAGGACAACAGCAAGCGGTTGTACCGAAACTCCTACAAGAATCGTCGGCGCAGTCAAGGAGAAGGCGGAAGTGAGCGGCACTCCAGGGCAGGCAGTAGCAAGGATGCATCACCACAGCAACAACTCTTGGGGTCGTTGTTGCCGTCATCCAACTACGCTGGTAGTCACGACGGCAGCCGCCACAGCCTCGGCGGTGGTGGTCGATATGACCGTCAGCCCGGCGTGCGAGCTGCCGGGCGAGGCAGCGGTCACTTCGAGCGTAGCCGTGGCAGTGGTGCAGGCCGTGGTCGTGGTGGTGGCCGCAGCCACGGGGCCGCACCTCATCGGGGAGGTGGTGGCATATTGCGCGAGGACTCGCGTCAAGTCAGTAGGAATAGCGATGGCCGCTACACCCCTCACCCCTCTGGTGGCGGCAGTAAAGGCGAGTAATGCTCCGGATGTGCGTGGATGTAATGAGGAGTGAGGAGCATACGCTTTGCAAAGCCAACCCCTTGGGACTCTCCTTTCCTCGTTAGAGGGCACAGTGGCTGTTCCCTTCGGCGTCCCCCCCCCCCCCTCCCTTGCAGTTGCACTGAGAGCACACACATACAGACGCCACTCCTCTCACGGCCCGTACTTCTGTAGCCCTTCCATAAGAGAGGGAACAAGGTGGTGCCACGGTAGACACACACGCGGCGTGTTGACTGACGCCACTGCAGTGCGAGAGGCAGAGAGAGGCAGAGAGAGAGAAGGGCTCTACTGCATGCATTCATGTATGTTGTGTGTGTCAGCTTTCGGCTTGACAAGCACTACCGAGGGGTGACTTCACATAAGTCAGTGAGTGGGGCTAGAGATCACGTGTATGCCTGTGTGTGAGTCGCGCAGTGGGGGGGGAACTGTTGTACCCTTCTCTCTCTCTCTCTGCCTCTCGTTGTGGGCGAGAGGCGACACGCGCAAGCCGGTCCGAAGCTTTACGACTGGGCGTAGCTCCATGTTTGTGTGCGCGCCTTCACGCACGTGCACGCACACTCTCACAGTGCCACCCTGCCTTGACGTGCACTCGTCTACGCATTCGCGACCATCTTTCACTCTTCCTCCTGAACGGCATTCGCCGAATGCACAGCACACACGCACACACACACACACAGAGCGAGAGACACAGACATCCGTGTAACACGCCCACCGTAACCGGAGCTCCGCGCTTTAGAGGACCAGACCGTGACGGTTTCCTTTGTGCTACCTTTTGCCTACTACTCACCACCGCTGCCCGGAGGCCTGCGCGTCTCTCATTATCAGGGAAAGCCTGGGAGCCCCGCCACACTGCGCGTACATACCGCTGCCTCGGCTGCTCCTCACGAGGAGAGAGGATCACCGTGTCACTCAACACACCCAGCGCGCGGCCTCATGTCATCAAACGCCTCAGACACCGTGGCGCCAGCGTCGTTACCTGCAGAGGGCGTCACTATGACGCCGTCAGATCAGCCGGTCCACCCTGGCACCCCCAACCTCCACACCCCACACTCTGCCCAACGCCCCAGCACGTCGAGCGAGCTGGGCTCCAACCGCGTCCCACCACTGCCATGTGCGCAGGACTCGGCAACAGTCGCGATGCCGATCTCCTCCACTGAGGTTCGCTTGAGCAGTTCACATTCCTACACGCTGCGGCCACTCGAGATTGTGGAGTCGATTAAAGTCTTGCACGAGTTGCACCAGAACGGCGGGCTCACAAAGGAGGAGTTTGCGCATGCAAAGCAGCAGATTTTGGACTCGGGATCGTCTTCGGCGTCCACATTCAAGAGCAAGCCGAAACGGTCGCGCGAGTGGCGACCGCGTGGGCGCCACCACCGCCGACGCGGTCGCAACTCGCACTCGCTTTCCACGTCTACTGGCACGCACCCGTCCCAAGATTCTCGCACATGCATCTCCTCTGGCGCTGGCACCAAGAGTACGAGCCATCGGCCTAGCCGTTCCTCCTCGTCGTCCTCGTCGTCGAGCGATCGCTTCATCATTGTACCGCGCTCCACCGTGTGGCGCACCCTCAACGACGCCATCGAGGAGGGCTTGCTCGTCCATCACTCGGCAGAGGGCCACACTGTGCGAAGCGAATGCAACAGTGCGTCGCCGCGGGTTTACTCCCCGTTGCTGAGCAGCAGCGGTGGCACTGACGTCGGACGTGGCGGCAGTGAGAAAGAGAAACAGGGAGAGTCCTGCGCTGGCGCACACAGGCGAAACGGCTACCAGGAAATTCCCTCTGAAGATCCTCTCCCAAGCAACGTAGGAAGTGGAGCAGCGGTGCCGACGCCAGCACTAGCCGCCGCACCAGGCACCAAAGACGGCGTCTTCGTGTCCCTCGGCAGCGGTTCTGTCGGCTCCGCGACCGCAGCGACAGGCAGCAGCGTCGCCCGCCACATCGCGTCCGACGGCCGCGACAAGGCCAAGTACGGCGCCTTCTTGAGCCGGGACGATGGCGCTCGCGTCGTTGGTCCGGCACCGGCCATGCGCACGGCACTCCGTAGGGAGGATGTCGTGCGCATTCACTACTTCAATAGCCGCGGCGGCTCCGGCAATCATTTCAGCAACGTCGAGCTGCAGACCTCCCAGCTCCGTGACCCAATCTTCGTTCACAAAGGACAGTCCCAGGTCATTCCAGCCAAGCTGCGTGCATCCGTCTCCAGACCCGGCCACGATGAGCCGACCATGGTGGCGATGCCGGCCCAAGACTCTCAGATCTTCCAGTTGGCCGAGATGACGCTAGAGGAACGGCGCGCCTGGGAGATGACGACGACGCGCTCTTCTTCCACATCCCGCAGAGCCAGGTCCTCGTACTTTGAGCAGAGCTTCAACTGGTATTGGGTGGACGTGACGGGCAGAGACCCCAGTCGGCAACGATACAACGCGACGCTGCGCTACCTAACGGACCGCTTCAAGTTGTGCGAGTCGTTCCTGGTTGAGCGCGAGCACACGCTGGTGTTGCCGCAGGTTTGCGAGTCGCCCATCTACCCTGGCCAGTACCTGCTCAACCTACGCGTGGCAACCGACAAGATCTCCATCTCTGACGACAGCGTGATGGAGCTGACGAATCGATGGATTATTGTGGTTGACCTGAAACAGCACGTCGTCATCACGCTGCACCGCGTCGACACGCATGGCATGGCGAACCTACGCGCACAGTGGAAGAGGGTCATCGAGAACAATAATGTATCCTTCCAGGAGTTTCTCCTGAAGATCATCGACGACGCGATCTACACGTATCAACTCAGCCTCGACGTGCACACGGCATTGCTTGAAAAGTGCGAAGCGAAGCTGTTCGTGGAGAAGCAGTCCGTGTCGACGCCGGCGGTGTCGGACCACTACATCGACAAGCGAATTCTGCGCCACTTCGCTGGAAGCTCGCGGTCGCCGTTTCTTCACCGGCTGCTGGACGAGAAGGACCACTCACCGATGACCAAAGGGGAGATGAACAGTTTCCTGCACCACTTGCACCGTCGCACGAGCGTGCAGCACCGGATGCTGAACGTCACCCAGATAGTGCTGGCCAAGGCATTCACAAAGTTGCGGCTGTGCTCGCGGGAGATGGCAGAGCAGATGTGCTCGTCGTGCATCGAGATCAGCGACCGCGCGATGGAGGTGCGGGACGACGCCAAGACGCTGCTGAACCTGCACATCTCTCTGCAGAGCTTCCGCACAACTGAGTTGATGGCCGTGCTGACGCGCGTGACGATGCTCTTTACGCCGGTGACATTCCTGGCTGGCGTGTATGGGATGAACTTTCAGAAGCGCTTTCCGGAGCTGACGTGGGAGTACGGCTACCCATTTTTCTGGCTCATGTGCATCATATTGGTCATCATCATGCACACGTTCTTTGTGCGCGAGCACTGAGGTATGCGGCGGCGAGAGATGAGAAGATGCGCAACGGGTGAGAAGGCAACTCCTCTTCCCCTCTTCTCTCTTCCGTGGACAGCCGCAGTGTCTGTGCCGATGCAGGAGTCCGTGTGTGGGCAGGATTGCACCGGGGTGTCTAGAGGGGCACCTCTTTCCCTACCGCTTTCATTTGTTTGTCTGTGAGGGTGGGTGTGGGTGTGGGTGTGAGTGTCGCGTCCCACGATGTCTATGATTAGGTTTAGGTGCTGGGGTGATCTTGGATGGAAAAAGGGGTGAGGTGGGATGGGGAAGAAGGGAAGAAAGAGAATGAAGCAGAGGTTGCTCACCTGGAGCACCATAACCTGGTGTACGTGTCGCTGCTGTTGGTGCTGCCAGCGTTTGTTGCCACGGTGGCTCTTGTTCTCATCTTCTTATTCTCTGTATGCGACTCTCCACCCAACTCGCCCCCCCCACTCATCCATCCTCTCGTGCTTCTGCTCGCTGTCCTGCACCCCTGATGACGGGTCCCACCTCAGTGCGTGGCATCCAGGCTCCCGTACCCACACTCTGTGTGGGGAAGCCAAGCAACCCCCCTCTCTATCCCTCTGCCAATGCCGAACCACTTCTCGTGATGGCAGGGTCAAGCACCTACGACGTGGGCGAAGTCCGAGCGATTTTACCGCTACTGGTGTCGGTAGTCAGGTCCTGGACAGCGCGGCCTGCGACGGCGAACACGCTTGTGCCACCCGTATGTTGGGCGAAGCTTCAAGGTGACTCGAGCGCACCTCACCCGGCCCTCGCTGCCCACTGGGGTGGGGAGCCTGAGTGCCACCTCGGGGGATGCCCCGGGTGGCGACCGGCATGATGGGGACGGCTGTGAGGCGCCGTGCAAAGTGGGGAATGGGTGGAGTTTGGGGCAGGGATCGTGCTCAGGTGACGGTGAGTCGGCGCATTGCTGTAACGCGTGTGTGTCTACGGCTGCTCCGCACCAGGCGGTGGGGCCTGGGGTGAGGGCAGAGTGGGGACTTGACCTCGCGTGTGTGTGTGTGTGTGTGGCCCAGCGAGTGGGCACGTGCTGAAGAAAAGCGAAAGCTTGTCTCGGTCGCCCCTTTGAGAATCGCCACCCCTTCTTTCCCATGGGGGTCCCGATACACATCTTTGCTGCCCAGAGCCAAACCGCACGCGTTGTTGGGTCTGGTGTCCGACTGTATCGATTAAGTTATCTTCAAATAAAATGATCAAAGCGGGCACACACACACTCTCTCTCATCTTTAGCGCCGGGGTTCGAATGTACTTGCAACGGCCGAAGGAGAGAACAGAGACGGGGAGGAAGAGGGGGAGTGTGGGCGGTCGATGGGGTGTTTTGTGGGGAACAGGTGCATTGTGTAGTTCTGCGTCTTGATCTTCAGCACACACACACACACACCCGAGTAGCCCTCCCCCTAACATAGAGATACCGATAGACACGCATAGAGGATCAGTAGATCTTCGTAGCCGGGCCACACGTCTCCCAAGTGCGCAGGTGGGTTGCGTGGAGCTGCTTGCTTATTACCCTGCTCTCTCCCTCTCCCCCTCTCTCATTACGCTTACACACTCACGCTGGTGGATATGCATGTGATCAGCGATCCGCATACCTGCTCAAACTCCCACGCAACGACCAGGCGTCACCACCACTCCAAGAACGCTTCAGACTGCCCCAGCCTTTCCTCCTCTCCTCCATCGCGCCGTCACACCCACAGACATCGTCACTCACGCCGCCTCACCTACTGGCATACGAGGCCACCCAGTTGGCGAACCCCCTACCCAGACAGATATACACAGAGCCGCTACGCACCACAACCCTACGTCAGTCCCTTTTCCCTCTCCTTCGCTTTCTCCCTCCCTCCTCTTCCTAATACACCCGCCGATATACAGATACCCCGTTGATTTGCGTCTGCCACTTAGTTCTCTGTGCGCAAGCACACGTATTCACACCACCGAAGCCTCTCCCCACTCCCTCCCTTCTCGCTGCCGTGCCAGTCTGCCTCTCGGTGAGCCCGCTGTGCCTCTTCTCCTTTGGGTTCCCCCCCCATTCCTTCGACTGTCGTTTCCTTCCCCGCCCTTCCTCCATACCGAGACCGACCTCTCTTGCTCCCCCCCCCTTCCCTCTCCCCCTGCTGTGCCTCCACACACACCCTTCTCTTCCCCATCGCCAGCCTTCTCCTCATCCACTCATTCACTAGTCACCACAATGGAGTCCACCAATGTGGACAACGTGTACGCGAGGGATCGATCTTCAAACAGCGCGGAGGGGAATAGGTCGACAGACACCAGCCAAGGGTCGTCGCTCTGCTCGCAGCTCAGCAGCGACATCCACGGCGAGGACGTCAACGCGCAGTGCAGCGACCATCTGGCTGTTACTTCCAGCAGTAGCGATACCACCGTCGCAGACGACGAGGGTGACGTACCTAGGCATAGCCATGCACTCCGCAGCCACGTAGGCGAGGCTGGGTGTGATGCCAGTGTCGCTGCTGGTCCATCCCCAGTGGGCGCGGACGACGACGAAGAGGCCGAAATGGCGCCGACCGCAGTGGGGCTCATCAACGAAGGCTGCACTTGCTACCTGAACTCGCTTCTGCAGCTGCTCTTCCACATTAGCTATTTCCGCACTGCGGTCTACCGCATCCCTGTCGAGGGTGACGATGGGCCGACGGTGTACAAGGCACTGCAGGAGACCTTCTTCCAGATGCAAGAGCGCACCACGCCGGCGCACACCACCGTGCTGACCAACGCCTTTGGCTGGGGTCGCAAGGAGCTATACGTGCAGCACGACATCCAGGAGATGGCGACTCTGCTGCGCGACAACTTAGAGGAGCGGATGAAGGGCACCGTGACGGAGGGCGCAATCAACCAACTTTTCGAGGGGCGAGGCGAGCAGTTCGTGGAGACGCTAGACAAGTCGTACGTCTCACGCCGCGCCGACACCTACTACGACGTACACATTCCTCTTGGCCAGCACAACACGCTGCTAGGCAGTCTGACCTCACTCACTGCACGCGACCAGCTCATCGGCGAGAACAAGTACCGTGTGGAGCGAGAGGGGATGCCGGTGGTGTACATGGATGCTGAGAAGGGATACAGCTACACTCGCTTTCCTCCCGTGACGTGGTTCCATCTTAAGCGCTTCGCCATAGACTTGACCTCGCCGACACTAGAGATGCAGAAGGTGAATACGCCGCTGGAGTTCCCCGTCGTCCTCGACCTGCGCGCACTGGAGAAGCCGGACGCCGCAGCAGCTGCCGGTGGCGGTGACGCGGGCGCTAAGAGCAAAATAGGCTCCGCTGTTGTCCCTTTCAGTAACGACTCGCCTGCCATCTATGATCTGCAAGGAGTGATTGTGCACCGGGGCACGGCTCGCAGCGGCCACTACTACTGCTACATCCGAGAGTGGGACCCGGTGGAGCAGCGCTTCTGCCGCTGGCTCGAGTATGACGACGAGAACGTACGTCAGGTACCGGAGGATGTCGCGGTGCGCGCGAACTACGGCCGCAGCGCTGGCGCAGTCGACAACTTCCGCCACGACGTGTCGCTCATGGGAGGGGCGAACGCGTACATCCTCTCCTACGTGCGTCGTGCCGATGCGCCGGCGATTCTCGCGCCGTCGCCGACGGACATCGTGTCCGACCTGGTCAAAGAGGCGATGCGGCGTGCCATTCAGGAAGAAGAGCAACAACTGCGCGAAGCTGAGGAGGCCCGGCTGTCCGTCACGATGCACTGCATCACTGATGCGGCCCTTAGCAAGTACTGCGACTCTGTGTCCAGCACCGAGCTCTTCTCTCGTGATGCCCAGCAGTGGCGCCGGTTCGCTGACTGCGTCATAACAGTGCGCAAGTCGGACACGCTGGCAGCCGTGTACGAGGCTCTGGCCGCGCAGCCGGAGATGGCGCGGCAGGGTGTGACGGCCTTCAACTGTCGCCTGTGGCGGTGTAGCGATGGATCGGTGCTGCGGCCGTCTATCCCCCTTCTGACGCACGCGGAAAGCGAGGCGCGCAAGGACCCTAAGCTGGAGCAGCAGCAGCAGGCGTGCCTGAAGGAGTTCCTCACCGCAGAGGAGAGCAACACCGCGCTGACAATGTACCTCTACGTCGATCAGGCGAAGGTGCCCTTGCCAGGTCTGCACGGCCTGACGAAGGAGTGCGGCCTGATCCGCAGCGTCCAGCAGGACGCCACCGGCCGCTGCTACACGGTGGAGATGTCGAGCCCAACGGAGGCGAAGGCACTGCATATCACCTTCGATCACTCTGACTACTCCGCCACGGTCGAGTACGTCGTCACGACCGACAAGGAGACGCTTCCTATCGCAGTGGCGAGCGTCACCGACAGTGGCAACACCGCTACTCTGCTGCTGGGCGCGTCGCGGCGGACGGTGTCGGTGATGCTCACATGCTACATGCCGAACAGGCGGATGGTGGCTGTGCGCAACGTGCACCTCGAGCTCCCCCTCGGGCACCCCCTCCTGCAGCCGTCTTCTGCGGGATCGGCCGCCGCACTGCCGGTGCTGCCCGCCGTTGGCTACGACCGCGCCCTCATCTTTTTCAAGTACTACGACTACTCCTCCAACACAGTCCAGTACGTTGGCAGTCGACTCATCGACAAGGCGGCCAAAATCTACTGTTGCGGGGCCGTTTACCTCGACTTCCTCGGCCTCTCGGATGACGCAGCGCCACCCTCATCCGACACCATCGCAGCAAGGCAGCAGCCACCACCGCCGTCAATGTTCCGCTTCTTCCTTGAGCGTGGCGACCACACGCCGGTGGAACTCAACGAGCACCTCGACTTGGAGGACCTCAAATCCGGCTGCGTGGTAGTGACGCAGCTGCGAACTATTCCACCTTCGCACCGCCACTTGTCTGTCCTCAACTACTACCGAGACACGCGCAATAGTCTGGACGTGCACATCGTCGAGGTGGTGCGCAGTCACCGAGCTAACGACGACGCGTATCGGCAGACGACGATGGAGCGGCAGCGCACCGCCGTGGCCGCGGCCGCAGCGTTGTCCACGGCCGCCAACAAAGAGCCAGCGTCGACCGGCGGTCTCGCTGCTGTCGCGCCGAGAACTCCCTCTATGAACTCGGCAGCACCGGGCGGAGAGTCAGAGGAGGCCGCCGCCGCCTCCACTACTGGCCCGCCGCAGCAGGGCAACTCGACAGCACCGATCAACAGCGCCGAGTCCGTGACGTCAGATGCCACGAAGGCGAATACGCCAAGCACCAGCAGCACCGGGGGCATCACTAGCAGCGTGAGTCCAATGGCGACGTCGGCCGTGGATGCCACTGGTAGCAGAGCCGCCACCGTGGCGAACGTCGCGGTGGAGACCGACCCGATTCGTATCGCCACCATGCTGAACCCATACGAGGCAGTGCAGCTCTCCACGCTACACGAGATTTCGGTGGCGACGCTTCCTACGGAGAACTCGTGTCGCATGCTCTTTAGCTGGAACTACGAGGCCGTGTGCACCGCCATCGGCCGCGTCGTCGACTTCGACCCGAGTCGTCTGCAGCTGTACCAGTGCTGCAACACCGGTGAGCCAGCGCCAGAGGTGTCACCGACGCCGTCCAGCAACCGACTCACCGTGACCAACCTCCTCTACCTGGACTCGTACAACCCGACCTCCGTGCTCTACTACGAGCGACTGGCTGAGGCGCGTGAGCAGCATCAGAACTTTAGCGTTGTCACCGCCACACTGCGGGACCAGGCGGGCCACGCACTGCACCGCGAAAGCTACAGCGTCAACCTCGCGAGCATCACCCGCCAGGGCCTTGTGCGGTTCGTTTGCCAGTCTGTGCCGACGTGGCAGCGTGAGGCGGACGTGTGGGGCACCATGCAGGACACCCTTCATTCACCCCACTTCACACTGAGCTTCGTGGACTCAGCGAGGCACGTCATCGCGGCGATGCATGAGGTGGCCATGTCGAAGACCGGCGCCGAGGAGTCTGCGCTGGAAGCGTCGGCACTGCGCAAGTTTGAGGTGGATATTCAAGCCGCGGCGCCGCTGCAAGGGATGGAGCAGCGCATTGCCTGTTGCCACATGAACTACTCGACGCACGACCGCAGTATGTCACTGGGGCAGCAGCAGCAGCGCGGAGCTTTTGGGCAGCCTTTCCTCATTACGATCGGCCGCACCACGACGGTGCGCGATGCGCTCGACATTATGCTGCACACGACCCGCCTGCCCGCGGACGCGCTGAACAATGCTGAGGGCTTTGGTGTGATGATGGTGGCGGGGCAAGTCTACCACTTCGAGAATTGGGATGAGCACGTGCACCTCTTCTGGGTGCACACCAAAAACACGTCCCAGTACGTCGCCAGTCTGATGCTGAACCACGCCAAGCCGCGCGAGAAGCCAGGGTCTCGCTACGTTGCCCAACACAGTCCGCAGCTGAGGATCTCCAATAAGTAATCCTCCTCTCTCTCTCTCCCTCTCTCTCGCAGCTGCGGTGCGTGGGTTGCATAGGCAGAGGGAGACGCACAGAGAAATGTCTGGTGCAGGCCTCTGTGCCTGTGCGCAGTCAAGCTCGTGGCCAACGCGTTGGTGTGTAATTGTGTGTAGTTGTGTACTGCTGTGATACAAAGTGGGGGGAGGGGGTGAAGTGCGCCTGTCATTATGGAAAACAGCAAAGGGACGTCGGGTGCTCATCCTTCATCTCTCGCTCCCCCCTCCCCGTCCTCCTGCACCCTGCTCACTGGTGTAGTCGAGAGGTGGCGTTACTTCACTCCCTATCGCCTTGACTCTCTTCTCCGTCATCATCTGTCTTTCATCTGTGGTGGTGGTGGTGCCTCCTACGTGCTATCCTTTATCTTACCACTGTTCTCTGTCGCTATCGCTGCTGCGTTGCTGCGGTGCGAGAAGGCGTGCAGGTGTGTTATGTGCCGGTACGCCTGTCTCTCTGTGCCCCTGCCTCACGCCGGGAGGGGGGAGGGGCCGACGGCTTCGGCGCTACTGCGACTCTCTTCTCTTCTCCAAGGCCTTGTCTACGTCCTCTCCTTTTTCAGTCACTGTCTTGTGTTTCTCTGTGCTGTGTGCGTCTCCCTCCATATATGTCTTTGGCATGTCTGTTGTTGCTCTCCCCCTCTCCCTTCATTCTCCTGTCTCAAGTGCGGTGCTGCCCGCGCTCCTATCGACTCCCTTTCCTGGCAACGCTGTCAGCACTGTTTGTTGAGAATATCGTGCTGCCCATCGTTAGTATTACGCGCTTTAACGAAGGAGCGTCTGTGTTGCGGGTGGGAGTGTGGGGAGGAGGTGTGTGTGTGTGGGGGGGGGGGTCGTCAATCCTGCCGCTGCTCCCCCCTCTATTGAGGTGTGCCCCCGCCTTTATTCCTCCGACTGCCAGACACGCCACTCGTGCCCACGCAGGCAGACCCACCGTTAGAGAAGGCGAAGCCGGCATCTATTGCACTGAGCCACTTCACGTGTGCTGCTGCGCCTCTTTCTTTGTCAGTGCCCCCTCCCCCCCTTGCCCCCTACCCTCCTCGCGCGTCCGGCGGCCAATGATGAGTGTGCGCTTGTGTTCTCCTGACTCTTGGTCGTGCTGGGGTCGGTGTTCTCCTTGTTGTGGTTGTCATACACGTGCTTGTGTGCGTGCATGCGCGCCTTTCTTTCCTGCCTCACTCCCTGCCACCACCGCCCAACATTCTCCCCGCATATCCGCAGCGCTGCTGTAACGATCTTATAGGAAACAAAGCGATTGCGGGAACGAGGGGGGAGGCAGTAGCACAGGTGAAGATCAGAGGTGTGCCTCCCCTGCATCCCTCGCTGATTTCTCCCGTCGCATGCGTGTATTGGTTTGCATGGAGGAGGAGGGACAAGCAGAACGAGGTTGATGGGGGATGTCCTTCCTATGAGGGACCGCGCTGAGGCATGCGACACTCACCTTCCTCCCTCCACTCTGCTGTGGACACACCTGCTTAGTGGTTCACTACGAAGTTGTGCAACGATGCCCCCCCCCTCTTCTTGGGGGCATCGACTTCCGTTCCCCTCTGCGTGGCCCTTCCTCAAGCCGCACGCGTGCGAGACGTGCATGTACGCGTTACACTGAGCAGGTCCTCCACTCTCTCTCTGCTTGAACATTTCGCTTTCATTCTTCTATCGGCCGACCCCACCCCACCTCCCTTTCATCATTATTATCCAACCCACAAACACACACACACACACGCGCGCATACGTCAGCCACGCATAGACGAAAACAAGGATAAGGCAACGAAGCAGAATCGCGTGAGGCACCTGACTCACTCTCGCTTCTCTACCCATATATAGAGGCAATCGCCACGATTCAAACATAACGGCGTGGCACAGACGCTGCTCGGCGACGCTTGCGGCTCCTTTTCTCACACAAGCACGTCTTCCTTCTCTCCTCCTCGCCCAACCGTGGCGCGTGCTTCAAGGCCTGTCAAGCAGGTCTGTCTGTGTGTCACTGCGCTGTGCACACCACTGCATTGGCCTAACAGCCTGATTTTACTCGCAGGCAGACACGGGGAGGAGGAGGAGGAGGGAGAGCGAACAAGAAGGAGACGGGCAGCCACAGACATAAACGCAGAGACACAGAGGCGCGTGCTGAACTACCCGCATCATTATAGACGCTGTAACGACACAACTACTCACCTCTGGTGGGCGCGTAGTCTCCGTGGCTACATTTCCCGCTCCCAGAGACACACAGAGACCGGAGCGCAAACAAACCCCACACACACACACACTTCCTCCCACATATAAGCACCAACGAGAATGACGGACGCTTCCAAGTATAAGAAGCTCTCCCCGATTGACCATGTCCTCCTTCGGCCGGAGATGTACGTGGGCAGCATCGAGACTCAGCCCACGCCCATGTACATCTTCGACCCGGAGAAAGGCAAGATGGTGTGGGAGACGATGCGGGTGAACCAGGGTCTCTTGAAGATCGTGGACGAAATTTTGCTCAACGCGGCGGATAACATCAACAACAGCAAAGGATCAGTACGGCAGACGTACATCAGCATCAGCATCTCCGACACAGGCGAGATCACGGTCGAGAACGACGGCGCCGGCCTCCCCATTGTGCGCAGTAGAGAGCACAAGATATACATCCCAGAAATGGTGTTTGGACACCTGCTGACTAGCTCCAACTACAACAATGACTCAACCTCGACAACAGCGGGTCGGCACGGCTACGGCGCTAAGCTGACGAACATTCTTTCCACGAAGTTCTCTGTCATCTGCCGCACCGCCGGCCGCGAGTTCCACATGAGCTGGACGGACCACATGCGGATGGCGACGGCGCCGCGCGTGAGTCGGGTCGATCCGAAGGAGAAGAATGTGACGCGTGTGAAGTTTATGCCCGACTATGCGCATTTTGGCTTCCCAAACGCGTCCATCTCTCTCGACATGAAGCGGGTGCTGCACAAGCGCATCATGGACCTCGCCGCGATGTTCTCCAAGATCGAAGTGCGGCTCAACAACGTGCCCTTCGGGTTCGAGACGTTTACCGACTACGCGCGGCTCTACTCGCTACCCGGCCCGAACGGGTCGACACCGCCTGAGCCGTTTGTCCACACGAGTCCCAACGGCAGTGTCGCGTATGTGCCCCAGCTGACGCAGAGCCCCAAGCGCATTGTTGGCGTCGTGAACGGCGTCGTCACCTACAATGGCGGCACGCACTGCAACGCCGCCATCGACATCCTTGACTCCTGCCTCGACTCGCTGAGCCGGAATTTTAAGAAGGAGGGCAAGGTGGTGGACACGAACCGGGTGCAGCGACACTTTACCGTGCTCGTCTTCCTCATTCAGGCGCAGCCAAAGTTCGACTCGCAGAGCAAGGCGCGGCTCGTGTCGACAGTGACAATGCCGCGCGTGCCAAAGAACACGCTGGAGAAGTACCTCGAGAAAATGCCATTCCTGGAGGCACACGTGAACAGCATGGACGACCAGCTCGCGAACGAACTAAACAAGGAGATCGGCGCCGGCCGGCGGCTGAGCAGCAAGACCCTCATATCCTCCATCACAAAGCTCGTCGATGCCACCTCGTCTCGACCAGACGGCCGCAACATCCGCACCCTCATCATTACAGAGGGCGATTCTGCCAAGGCGCTCGCCCTCAACTCGCTCTCAAGCGACCAGAAAAAGTACTGCGGTGTGTTCCCGCTGCGCGGCAAACTGCTGAACGTGCGTAACAAGAACCTGAAGCGACTCAAGACGTGCAAGGAACTGCAGGACCTCTTCCTTGCGCTAGGGCTGGAGCTGGGCAAGGAGTACCGAACGCCGGATGAACTGCGCTATCAGCGACTGCTCGTCATGACTGATCAGGACGCAGATGGTTCGCACATTAAGGGTCTCGTCATCAACGCCTTCGAGTCGCTGTGGCCGACGCTGCTGCAGAACAATCCCGGCTACATCTCCCTCTTCTCGACCCCCATTGTGAAGATCAAAGTGAGCGGCAAGTCGAAGGAGGTGATCGCTTTTCACAGCTTCCGTGACTTCCACCGTTGGCAGCGGGCCCACCCGACGGCGCGCTACACGGCCAAATACTACAAAGGCCTCGGGACGTCGACCACGGCAGAGGGGAAGGAGTACTTCGCCGACATGGACAAGAACATCATGCGACTCACTGTCGACGCGAAGGACCACCAGCTGCTCGATAGCGTCTTCGACGCAGCTGAGGTGGAATGGCGTAAGGAGTGGATGACGAAGGCAAACGCCTTCCAGGGCGAGATCGACATCGACCGTAGCAAAAAGTCACTGACGATTCCGGAGTTTGTCCACAAGGAGATGGTGCACTTCGCACTCGTCGGCAACGCCCGCGCCATTCCACACTGCGTCGACGGACTGAAGCCGTCGCAGCGGAAGATCTTGTGGGCAATGCTGCGGCGCCACAGCTCCGAGGCGTCAAAGGTGGCGCAACTGTCGGGCTACATCTCAGAGGCGTCGGCGTTTCACCACGGCGAGGTCTCGCTGCAGGAGACGATCGTGAAGATGGCACAGAACTTCACTGGCGGCAACAACATCAACCTGCTCGTGCCGGAGGGTCAGTTCGGATCTCGACAGCAACTCGGTAACGACCACGCCGCCCCGCGCTACATCTTTACGAAGCTCAGCCGCTTTGCCCGCCTGCTGTTCCCCGAGGAGGACGACCCACTACTGGACTACATGGACGAGGAGGGAACGCCCGTGGAGCCTCACCACTACGTCCCCATCCTGCCGATGCTGCTCTGCAATGGCGCCGTCGGTATCGGCTTTGGCTTTGCCACGACAATCCCGCCATTCCACCCTCTCGACGTCTCAGCGGCGGTGCGAGCCATGATCAACGGCGAGTCGGCCAAGCAGGTAGTGCGCAACCTTGTGCCGTGGGCGGTGGGCTTCCAGGGGACGGTGCGGCGCGGCCCCGACGATGAGTTCATCGCGGTGGGCAAATACACCGCCCACCCAAATGGCCGCTTCCACATATCCGAAATTCCGTGGATGACGAGCATCGAGGCGTTCCGCCTGCACATCTCGTCCCTCGCCAACACGGATGTTGTGCAACGCATCGCCGACTACTCAGGTGCCAACCACATCGACATCGACCTCATCGTGCGCGACGGCACTCTGACAACATGGGCGGAGTGCGAGGCGGATCTGGCACTGGCGCAACGTGTCTACATCAACGGCACCGTCTTCTCGCCCACCGGTACGCTTAGCCCGATCGACTCAAACCTCGCGCCGGTGCTACAGTGGCACTACGACCGCCGCCTCGACCTGTACAAGCGCCGCCGCACTCGCAAGATTGGGCTGATGGAGATGGACCTCGCCCGTCTGAAGTCCACGCGGAAGTTTGTGGAGCACTTCCGGCAAGGCCAGATAGACTTCCTCAATGCAACAGACGACACGCTCACCAAGACGTGTGTGAAGCTCGGCCTCGTGCGCGTAGATGAGAGCTTCGATTACATTTTGAAGAAGCCCATTACCTTCTTCACCCGCACAAGCACCGAGAAGCTCCAGGAGGACATCGCCAAGACGCAGGCGCAGATTGAGGAACTGAAGAGGACAACACCGGTGAGGATGTGGCTGACGGAGCTCGACAAGTTCGACAAGACCTTCCAGGAGTATGAACGTGTGCTCGTCAACTCGATTCAGAAGGAGCAGCGGTCGTCCAGCATCACAGGCGGGGTGGAGCTGCCGTCGCTTCGGCAGCCGCTGCTGATGCTCGAGGAGTCCGCGAAGGGTGCGACGACGTACCGCGTGCACGCCTGCCAGCACGAGACACCGCCGCCGAGCAAGCGCCGTCCTGGCGAGTTCTTCGGTGGCGCTAAGTCCTCGGACAACGCCGCTCGCGGTGTGGGAAAGCGGCTGATGGGCTCACGCGCAGCACTCAAAGCCAAAAAGCTGGCCGGTAATAAGCGCCGCGCCAAGATGAGCCTCACGACACGGGCAGCGCAGCTTGTCGGCGCGCAACTTGGCCGTCTGCTTCCGAGACTGCCCCACTTTTTGCTCTAAGCGAGGCACTTCCGTTGCGTGTGCGTGACGTATGCCTGTCATGCGCCTCTGAATTTGTGCATTGCTGGGGGGGGTGCGCACCTGATTGCGTGGGTCTCTCCATAAAACGCAAGCGAGAGAGAGAGAGAGTGTGAGGAGGAGGAGGGCCATTTTTGCTGGCATAGAAACGTTGGCAGACGCACAAATAAGCAATAACCTCACTTCCCCAACGGAGGTGCACGCGCTGCTGTATGGCTGAAGAGGTAAGTGGGGTCTTGTCCTCGACCCGTCCTCCTCTTCCCCCTCTCTCTCTTCTTCTTCGGCTCCCCCTGCGCCTTTGTCAGCCCTGCGTGCTGTCGAGGCTGCGTGGCGCTGTGCGAGTGCGCATGGGGGCACTTCTCAGGACTCCTCTCTTTGGGTTTTTGCTTTTTGTTTTTCTTTGGCTCGGGGCTTTGAGTGGCACGTCGGCCTGCTGCCCGTAATGATGGCGATCATGACGGGGTGGGGAAAGGGGAGGTTGTGGGTGCTGGGTGGCTGCGGTTCGTCTTCGCCGCTGCGCGCGTGTTTGGTTCGACTCTTCCACTCCTCTTTGCTCGGCTTGTCAATCGGCAACCGTGCCGCCGCCGTCGTTGACGTCCTTAGCCTTTTTCATCATAATGTTAGGCGGCGTAGGTACGTGTGCGTGGGGTGGGCGCTTCACTCAGTTTTTTAGTGCCTGCGTCTGTATACGCCAGTGCTCGCTCTTTCCCCGACTACTTCGCCCTCGCCCTCTCGCTCTCTCTCTCTCCCTCTCTCTCGCTCACTGTGTGTGGGTGTCTGTGGGTGTTGGGGGAGGGGAGGGCCTCTTTATCGCGTTAAGATTCGCCCAAAGAAACGGAATACCAAAAGAACGTGGGGCATTATCGAAGTGATAGGCGGCAGAATGCCACTTGCTCGCCCCTCTTCCCTTTTCTGCACTGGCGCTTTCTCGTGTAGTGTAGTCACGCTGCTCGAGGTACATTGGGTGGAAGGGTGTCTCTGCGAAGGGGGGGAGGGGGGGGAAGTGTGCCCCTTCCGCTTATTAGGGGCGTAAGTCTCCGTGCCACCTCACCCGAGCCACATGGGATGTGACCAGATCCGTAGGCGAACAGCAAAACGAATGTTGGTAGCCACTGTTGGGAGCATCCATGTCTCGTCGAGCCTAACGTGGCTTGCCCGCATACACGTGTCTATGTTTGCATGTGTGTCCTGGCCTCCTTGCCCCCTTCGCTGTTATTCTCTCCAGCTCCGCTTCCCTCCCATTGCATCACCCCCTTTATTTTTGTTCGTTTGCTTTCGCTTGTCACGGGAGGGGGGGCTGCATTTCCACTGCCCCACTCGTGCGCGCGAACTCCCAAGGCCCGTCGATCTTCTTCGTTGACCCACGCGCCGCCGTAAACCTGCATGACCAATCGCTTCGCTCGTCCACTTCCTCCTCACACGCGCGCTTTGCTGCGTTGACGTATTGGGGGACTGACCGTACCACCATCGACTCTTTTTTCCTCTGTGGAGGGAGGCGTTGTTTCGCCACACCACCACCACCCCTCCTCTCTCCCCCATCCGGTCCCGCGTGTACAGTCGGTGTAGACACCAGCTGAACCGCGACAAGACGATCTCTCTCGCTCTCTCTCTTTTGCATCTTTACTCTTTGGAACCATCACCAGCGAGAGCAACGCTCCTCCACCACCCTACAGTCACTCTCAGTGCCTCTCATTAACGGCGCCCTCAGCACTGATCTTCATCTCAGCTTAAAGCACCGCATCATTTTTGCTCGTTGCTCTTCCCCACTGGTCGCCTCCCCCTCCCCCCTCCCTCCTTCATTCTTCCCACTTTCCCCTCTCCGCGGCACAGGCGAGTGTGCGTAATCGCGCGCCATCACCATGGAAATCGATTCCCTGAAGATTCAACTGACGAATCTGCTTACCCTGCCCCATGACAGCGACACCAATGAAGATGATGCCGTCGTCGTCATCTTCGACTACATTCACGGCGCCCACAAGGTAGCCAACATGCTGTTACTGGAGGAGAGGCTCCCTGAGCTACAACAGTGCCTGCATCTCTGTCAAGCAGCCATCGGGGAGATCGCCTTGGGCCCCGTAGCTGAAACTACAACAGCAGCGGCCGACACAGCCTCAGAGGAGGCCGCCACTTCTGCTGGTGCTGCTCCGTCCACTACCCACGACACCTCAGGTCCTCTCGGTGCGAATGGGAAGGCTGTGGACTCACTGCTGAGTTCCTCTTTATTGCCCTCATCCCCGGGTACAACATCGAAGCGGCGGCAGACCCCGCTGGCTCTGCGCCGCGACAAAGACCGTCACGTCTTTTCGGTCTTGGCAAGCCGCACAGCGCGACTGCAGAAGCAGCTGGAGGCCTCTATGCGGGCCTGGCAGAACCGCAATACCAACCACCACCTCCACAAACTCAACCTGGAGTTCAGGGACGATGGCGTGGACGGGACACTAGACAGGTGCGAAGCCGCGGCGAGCATCTGCTTCGTTCAATGGCAGCTGCAACAGCTCCCCCGTGCTGCTCCGATGACGCTGGCGCTTCCACCAACCTCCAGTCGTGGCGCTCCGGATAGCAGCGCGCAGATGCCTGCCATTCGCCCCCCGCCTCGGGCGACTCGCCTCTCCGCGCCTGTGCAGGGCGGCCACGGCGGGTCACCATCGCTCCGCCTTCCGTCGCTCAGCACGCTGGGGACGTTTGGCACCGCTCGCCAACAAGCGATCCTTGCCGCGCCGCCGCCCTCGCCACCACCGAGGCGCGATATCGTCACTGGTGAACGGTCGAACCTCAACGGGTGGAGACCGCACACGTGTCTACCGCCCCTTGCTACTGACAGCCGCGCACTGGGCGAGGGTCGCTATCAAGCCCACGCCCTAGCTGGCGGTGCGCTGCACAAGCGTCTGCAGTCGACTAATCACGTTGGGACTCCCGCAGCCGAAGACAGGGAGGTGGAAAACGACGGCGGCATTCGTGCGGCTCAGCAGCTATACGGCACTCAGAACGAGGACAGTATTTCCCTCTACTCACATGACATACAGGAGAAGCTGCATCGGTGGAGCTCCTCGGTGGCGGTGACCCAGCCAAGCCCCACCGCGTCCTATCACGCGACCCAACTGGTGTCGCGTACCATGGCAGTCAACGACGCTGATGAAAAGGAGGAGGCGGATGGATGGGTTGTGTACGACAGCGACGCCGGGGGTTGTGCTAGCGGCCAGGTCGGTTTCGCTCCCTTCCAAAGGCCGCATACGGGATGGCTGCTGCGGGCGGCACTGTCACGGCTAGGGTCCACCGCCAGTACCCACGTCCCTGCCTTGTCCCCCTCTTCCCCTTGGCGTGCCGGTGACGGCGTACCGTGCACCGCTGCCAGTGTCTTCGCTACCGGCAGCCACACTCCACCTCCAGCCCAGTCTCCATCTAACCTGGTGGAGGCTTTTACGCCGCGGTGCCGTGTCCTGCCTGTGTCCACTAACGCGCCTGTCACGACATCCTCTGTGGCCAATGCGATGGACTCCTCGACACCGCTGCAGCTAAAGGCCGCTCGAGGCGTGCCGCGTGACGACGCACACGCCGCGATAAGTGCCGCCTCTGCTTCGATCTTGACGCCATGCTCGGCATCCCTGGCGACGCCCAGCATGACTTCGGAGCTGCTGTCTCTCCAGTCGGACGCCACAGCCGCTGGCTCCCTCCCGCCTCTGGCAGGGCCGGCGACAACAACGTCCACGATATCGGCCGACGCGGCTCGCGTGGTGCAAGCCGCTCGGCAAGCAATGCAGTTTGTGATGACGAGTCTGAAAGCGCAGCATCATCGTACTGCTCAGGCGTTGGAGCAGTACGATGACTTGGCTCTCTCCCGACTATCCTACAGCGCACGCCAATCCCTGATAGCGAGTTGTGCGCGACAAGCGACGCATGAGTGTGTGGGCGTACGCAGCAGCAGCACCGGCGGCAGCGGTGGAGACGAGAGCTCCGTGTGGATTGCTTCGCCCGCTTCGGTGGACACGCCTGCCACGCCAAACTGTTCCCTCGCCGCGGCGGTAGCGGTCACCATCGCAGAGCAACACCAGTTGCAGCACCGGAGGCCCCTGCCACCGTTGTGCCCACTGCCGTCGCAGCAGCTCAGCCCAGGTGCAGAACAGCAGCTTCGCGAACTCCACGCGGAGTGCGAGCAGCAGCTGGCGGCTTCTGTGTCCAACGTGCGAGAGATGGAGGCGCGGTGGCTGGCACAACACCGGCAGCTGGAGGCTTGCGTCGCGTTGCCTCGTCTAAAGAACTCTGCAGAGTGCTGCCGGCACCACCGCCCTCACCCCGCGCAGCGCAGTCTCTACGACCCGCCGCAGTGTGAGAGCACCTGCCGACGCCCCGGCGAGCAATACAGTCACTCAAATTCTCGCGGGGGAGGGCACGCGCGGGGTGCAGCGCCCCTGCACACATTCTCCGTCCCACCCTCGCCAGCATCGCCTGAGTGCAAGTCGCCGGTGGCCCCTACCGTCATGGCAGAAGCGGCGGCGGCGGCGACAGCGACGGCGGTTATGCAACAGGGTGACGACCAGAGCGAGGACGACGAGGCAACGTTGCCGGCCTTAGGGCCTTCGCACACGGAGATCGTGGCTCCTAGTGGCATCACCGCGGCCTACCCATTTCACGCTATCGCCGATGTCTCTAGTGAGAAGGGAGTGAGCGAAGGCGCTTCCGGGGATAGCTCTGTGCTGCGGAGTGCCGCGGAGACGATGCGGCCCGTCGCCACGGTACTCCCCCTCGCCAAGCACGCGACACAGGGGACACAGGAAAGTGGTGATGCAGCGGGGACAAGAATAGCTGTTGCTCTTGCTGCTGCCAGCGCACAGCCATCACAGCAGGGAAGGCACAGCGATGCAGGTGGCGCAGCGGGGCACTACACGTACAACGCAGCGGTGGACGCGCTGGTTTATGCCCGCCTGACTGCCAGGACCGATGCAGTCCCACCGCAGAAGGCACGAGCCTCCTTAGCAGTAGCAGCAGCAGCAGAGGAGAGCGGGCCAAGCACCGTGGAGGAGACGCTCGTAGCATGGCGGCGCATGCTGCAGGCGATGGGCAGCACTTCGACAACAACGGCGGTCGTGCGTGGCTCAGGGATAAAGGCTGTGGAGATGAACGTGGGTGCAGCTTATTCTTGTCCTTCCCAAGCCAGCGTCTGTGAGGCAGCCGTAGCCGTAGCGCAACCGCCCAGCACAGCGAAGGGTGACGTGCGCCGCATGGGGAATTACATTCGTTGGTCAGCTGACTTGGTCCGCGGGCTCCGTACGCAGCGTGTCGTCTGCGAGGCGTTGCGTCAAGCCTCTAAGCACGTGCACCCCGGCGATCTCGTCCGTCCTGCGTGGGAGACGGTCGCTGCTGCTCATCCGCAGCCGTCGTTGTTGGAGCTTCCTGGTGTGTGCCTGACTGACGTGGATGAAGCGGAGGCGAGCACAAAGGCACTAGTGATGTGCCTTACAGCAAGCGCAAGCACAACCTCGCCGGCCCCCACGGGTGCGGCGGTCACCTTCAACTCTGCGGCACCGTCACCGCCAGCAACGGTCGGCCTTCTGAGGGACAATTCGAGTTTCAACAAGACGTCCCCCACGTTGAGCGCCTCGTCGTCGCAGCACACGCTCACTAGGTGGAGCAGGGGAAAAGACATCGCACCGTGGCTGCCGTCATCCGTTGACACTGCCAGCACCTCGCCACGCGACGTTACGTCTGAGGGGTCGTCAACAGCAGCGGTAACAGGTGTGCTCCGACAACTGCATGCAGCGTACCGCGCGAGCGCCATGCTACGAGGCGTCAAAGATTGGACAGCCGTGGCGCCAGTCCTCCTGGCCCGCTCGCTGCCGCTTAGCGTACGTGCAGTGCGCATTCAGAAGTGGTGGCGTCAGCGACTCGCCGTTCGCTTGTGCCAACAGCGCCGCTCTGCGCGGGAGACCTATCTCATCGAGGAGGAACGCCTCGATGCCGCCGCGCTGCGGCTGCAGCGGCAAATTCGTGTGCACTGGGCTCAGGAGGCCTCGGCGCGTCGCGCTGCGGCGTGTGCCGCCTGGACAGAGCACCGCGTGGCTGCCGAGCGGACCTCCACAAAGCACAGTGGCTTTGTCGACGACCTCGCAGGCGGCAGCGGCGGCGGCGGAGGGGCGTCGTCGTCGTCGCAGCCGGTGAGTCGTGCGCACTCAGCCCACATTGCGTCGGCGGCCGAGGTGGACAAGGGTGCCTCCATCTTTTTCCGCTCTGCCCTGACCACCGTAGCCCCCGGCGACGACGATGCTGTAGATGGCGACCGCGGTCGGTGCGAGATGGCGTGTAGCTCGCCGTCAAGAACGAAAACAACGCCATTGTCGACGACCACACCAACAGAGGCGGTGTCAGCGATGGCTCTGACAGCCGCCGCGTCGCTGCCGGGGCACCTTGGCACAGCCAGTAAGCACCGACCCTTGCCAACGCATCGAACCTCAGGACTACAGACGCCGCTGGAGCTTCTCAACACTGCCGCACAGCGCATCCAACGGTGTTACCGACACCATCTCACAGCTCACACGGCACGCCTCTGTCAAGACGTGGAGGTACTCAGCGCCGTCCTCACACGACGGGCACCACTCGCCGCGATACGCATGACCCTGACTGCTTCACCGACCTCAAGCGTGGCTTTATCAGTCGCTGCTTCGGCACGAGAATCGGCCAACGCCCCTGATGCACCCGTCATGCGCAACCTCCTCGACCTCTGCACTGGAGATGTCTACGAGGCGCACCTGCAGCGCAGTCTTGCAGCACGGCGCCACGGCGACTACAAGACCGCACTGCACCACGTGTGTCTTCGGGACTTACAGCGTATTCGCCAGGAGCGCGAGCGCGAGCAGCAGCGATGGGAACGTCAGGTGCTGGAGGTGACCAAGACGATCCAGCGAGTTGGTCGAGGCTATTGGTGCCGGCGGTGGCTGCATGAGCGGGGGCTGAAGATGAGGCAGTCCGCCAGACATCACCAGATAGAGGTGCCGCGGTGCTCCCCCATGAGCGGGCTCCAAAGTGTGCAGCTTCTCAGCCCCAACGGCCTGGGCGCGCAGCGGGCGATGTCGGAGGATGACCCGTGTGCTCAGCTGGCTGGTGGCGAGGCGGTGTCGTCGCACATAATGTTGCGCTTGCGTGCAGTGCACCCGCAGTGGTTTGAGATCGCTGCGGATCCCACGAGTGCGCAGTACATCGCGTTGCACCGCACTCCCGCCCAGCTGGCCGCTGTCACCATAACGGAGGCGTTTGTGGCAGCCTTCGCTAGCCGCGCGGAGGTCTACAACAAGTACCGTCACGCGTGCGCAAAGAGTCTTCAGCTAGCGTGGCGTCTGCATCGAGCAAAGCTGCACGGCTGCCGCACACAGAGCCACATTGTCTCAGCAAGCGAATCATAACTGGCCGACTCTCCCAGGTGCGTTAAGGCGCGTGTCCGTGTGCGGGGGAGGAGGGGTGGGTGGGGCGGTGGTAGTGTTGGCCGCTGTTGCTGCGGGCCCCCCCCTCCCCCCTCTTCTTCGTTGCGGCCTCCTTTGGGGGGGCTCTGTGTGTTTTCCACCCATCTGATGTACAGCACGGATGTGAGCCGGGTGGAGATGTGAGTGACACGCCACCCCTTCCCTCCGCTCCTCCACTCTCTCTCCCCCCCTTCCCCCCATCTGTAAAGGAAAAGGAGAGCATCAAGGGCTCGGTGCTCGCCTGTGCGTTTGTGCTGTGCGCCGCTGGCGCCGACGTCTGCGCACTCCTCCTCGCCTTCAACGCCGCTCTAAGCCGCGTACCTTCATGAAGGTGATTCTACAGCGATCCCAGCATATACGCAAGGCATGAGTGTACGTATGAGCGCGGAAGCAAGGCTGCTCACTCCCCCTTCCCCTCTCTGTACAGACGAGGTACGGCGTAAGAGTCTGCTCCACCCCCACAGCGTTGACGTCGTAGTGCAGGGTTCTCGAAGAGAGAAAGCGTGTAGGGGAAAGGAGTGAGGCAGTGCGTCGCACATTGCCCTGCAGAGGGTGTTTGGCGCCATCGACCTCGGCCGTCACCTTCGTTCTCTTACATCCTCCTCGCCAATCGTTCTCCTCTCTCTCTCTCTCCCCCCTGACTGTGCGCAATCTTTCCCCTCACCCCGCCCTCTCCCTACCTGCGTGTTTGCACGCTATTCCGTTGTGCTCGCCTTTGATGAGTAGTGCGCCCTCAGCAGCAAACAGACCACCTCGGGAGGAGGAAGGAGACGCACTTGTGCGCGCCTCCCCCCTCCCTCCTACGGCCTTCACCCTCTCCCTCCCTCCAGATCAGCTCATCAGCTGCTGGGCTAGAAAGTGGACGGAGAGGAGAGGACAACCAACGGCGACAGTTCTACTTGCCGCTCTGCTGTGCAGCAGCCCTCCCCACACCCCACCCTCTCGGCGGGTGGGTTTTCCCTACACCCTTCTCCTCCCTGTGTGGGTGTGGTCCTCCTGCCGCGTGCAGATGCCCACGACGTCGTCACTTCTGAGTTCGTCGTGCGTTCGCCGCGCCGCCGTCGCCGTAACAGCGCGAGCGTTGCGGCCCACCTCCAATATGTCCTCCCGAGTACGTATCACCGTGGCCAACGCCGCGGCAGACGGTGGCGCGAACGTCCTGCGGCCTCCATACCCGACGGAGGGCGGCAGCGTTCCGATCTACTCGATGATGCACGGACAGATCGACAAGCGGAACTGGGTGTTTCGCAACCCGCAGTGGTGCGAACTGTGCAACGAACCAGTGTCGCGTTGGTTGGATCATCAGAGTCGCAAGGACCACGCGCTGCTGGATCTACACTACTCGCAGCTGGCCGAGTGGCCGCGTCGGTGGAACCCCGAGGCGGTGCTGTCAACCTTCATGGAGCACCTCGGAATCGACAGCGTGGAGCCGTACCACGCGCTCTTCTCCAAGCTGGACAGAGAGGGCCGCACTGAGCTCTATGCGATACTCGTCAAGCTGGAAGAGGCTGGCATGGTGCACTTTGGCAGCAGCCGTGACACCTACCTTAGCCGCATGGTGGGTGGGATGCGCGGGTTCGACCATCAAGGAGCGCTGGTGCTGCACGAGTGCCTAATGGGACCATTTCTGCGGCTCTTTCCAAACGGCCTCATACAGGACTACTCCAACCTCCTCGACTTCATGTCGTGCAGCTACAATATGGAGACGGTATACGACATGTGCGGCATGTACACGCTGGACAAGGTGGCACTGCGAGAGCACTACGGCCCGAGCTCGCCAGCCGCGATGGGGCTGGGCGGCGTCGCGACGAGCTCCTCCGCGTCGCGCGGCTACGAAAACGATTTGCTTGCGTCTTGGGCTGCCAATGCATCGTCGTCGTCCGCCGCTTCCGACAGCACGACCGGCGCTGCGAGCACCTCAGGTAATGACAGCAACACCACGACCCGACTGGCGCAGCTACAAGCGGCACGGGCTGCCAAATTACAAGAGAAGTCAGAGGAGGAGGCCTTCTCGCGCAAGAGCGCATTTGTGCGTCAACTCCTTGGGCAGTTGCGGTGGCTGCTGATGCCAGAACAGGAGCACCCGGCCGGCTTCACATTCCCGCCGCACATCATCACCCTGGGTGAGCTGTGCCTGAAGGGACTGGTGGTCGCGATTATCGAAGCACGCCTCTGCGAGTACATGGTGCGGGCCGAGCCTGTCTGGCTTTCCTTCGGCCTCGAGCGGCGGCAGCTAAAGCGCAACGCAATTGCAAACGCCGACGACGTAGTCCCACGACTTGTGCGATACTCCTACCGCCCCATGGCCCAGGACCTGCGTGACCTGTACTCCACCCAACCAAGTGCCCTTGATGCACTGGTCCAGGCGGGCCTAGTAAAGAAGAAGCTCCCGACGCTGAAGGCCTTTGGGAGGTGCGAGAAAGCACCTAACTCTGAAAAGCCACTTCAAGGTGGAGTGACAGCGGAGGACAGCTCGCGTGCCAGGCCCTCGTCGGGACTCGCCCCCTCTGCTGCAAGCAAGCGATTGCAGTCGATTCTCGTTTCCAGGCAACCGCAGTGAAAAGAAGCACAAAACAGTGAGGGAAGGCGCCTCGCGGCTGTGAGCGAAGTGATGGGGTAGAGGATGGTAGGGTAGGGCGCTAGGAGCGGCGCCACGGCACCACGAATTCAATGCCCTCTCCCTCCCCTCTCTCTCTCCCACCGCCCCAAAACGAATGAACAGCACGTGTTTCGCCGCCGCATCGTTGACGCCCCGCCTAGCGCTGCTTGTCTCCTCTCCTCAGACGTAACGGTGATGGTCCTTCGCGTCACTTGCCGCCTTTTCTACTACCCAACGCCTCCTTCTTCCGGCTTGGATGTGTCCTCCCATCCGCCAACAAAATGGTGGTGGCTGCCGTGCCGGCGTGTGTGTGTGTGTGTGTGTGTGTGTAGCCGTGCACAGCCAGCTCTGGTGCATCATGAACACAATGAAAAGTGAGCGAAAATGTCTTACATCCGTTAGTGCGCCTCTCCCCACCTCCACCTCCCCCCCTTTGCCACCAAACAGCTTCCCTCCCTCCGCCGGCATCGTGCGCTCAGCGGCTTTCTCCTATGCACCCACCATCTCTCTCTCTCTCCTATCACGCGAGCCTCTCTTCACTCTCCCTTCTCCCTCTGTTCCCACCCCCACCTCCCGCGCAGGCCTCTCCCTCGTGACCATGCACCACAGCCCCTTCATTGTTGGCGTCTGGGTGTGTTTGGGTGTCTGCTTCAGCACAGCTGCGGCGTCCCGCCCTCCATCTCTGTTGCCTCTTGCTCTTCCACCCCCCCCCCTTCACCATCCCTCTGTCTCTCTGACGGCTCCCTCCGTCCCGTCTTGGTCCCTCGATAGCGTCACGCACAGCGCACCACGTGAATCTGTGTGCGCAGGCTTTGCTGAGCACTCGACACCAGTACTTCCCCTCTCCCCTCATGGAGTTTGTCCACACACACACACACTCTCTCTATGTATGTGCATGCCGTTGGGCAAAGGACAAGGATGACGAAAGACCGACACATCACGATCACGCTCAGCTGGCGTAGTAGAAAGTGTCGAAGACGCTTCGCGCAAGTGGCGGGGTGCGCCTGTGGCAACAACGATCCTGGAGTCTCCCCATAGGCCATACGCGCGCGGACGTCAGCGTCTCCAGCACCGACGCTTTGAATGGCTCCACGTGACACGCTCTCGTCGTCTACAGCATCAGCGGCCTGCCACAACGCAGGCACATTTGAGCTCGGCCCTGGTACTCGCTGGCGGTGCCTTCTTCACGCCTTCCCTCTCTCGGTACGGTGACAGCGGCGCAGCGTCACTTTTGTGGGTCGTGGTCGCATAGGGTGAACGGTGGCAGCGACTCAGAAAGCAGCGATGGCCGCCATGGCACAGCGCTGGCATCACCGACGGAGTGCGCCGCTGAACCGAATAACGTAGGCGCATCGAAGAAGCACTCGATAATGGCCAACAACCGCGACTCCGCTGACAGCCTCGATGTGGCGAGCTGGCTGGAAAGCGGCAAAGACGACGGGACCCCGGACAGCACCTCCGGCACAGCGCTGCCGTGGACAGCAAATACAGCGATTAATGAGAGTGCGCTGCGGAGGAGGTAAGGCTGGCGAGGATGACGGCGCTGCTGCGTCACCGTCGCTGTGCGGCGTGCAGTTCCTTTGTGTGGAGCACTTCATAAAAGAGACGGTGGGCACCTTTTACTCGGGCTACTTTTCAATGCATTGTGGATTTCGACTAGCACAAGGCGAGTCGCTTTACCACGCAGCACCATCTCTTCTCCATGGCACGGGACATCTGCCGAGTCAAGTGACGCTCCTCTGGCTATGGGCGTACCTTAGCGCTCAAGCGGGACACATTCTCACAAGCTGCCTCCTCGCTACACATATCGGCGTCGCAGGTAGAGTACCGGGAGATCATGCGGGGCTGGGCAAACGTCGAGCTCCCTCGCCGAGGAGCTCAGCTCCAACGTGAACTTCATCGTTGTAGCTGCTCTTCTAGATCTCGTTATGCCAGGAAACCGAGCGGATACGTGTGCTGGCAGTGATCAGCGCTTTCTTCATTCCGCTAATCTCCATTGCTTCCTGGTCTACGGCATGAGCGTTGAGGACCTGCCAGGGGCTGCGCGCAGGTCGAACGGCGGCATTTTGTACACTGTGCTGAGGTTCATAGTGGTGCTGTGCATCCTCAGGTAGTTCTGCTTCAATCGATTGAGTTAGCTCTGTGAGAAGGAGAATAGGGAGGGGGAGGCGTACCACACACTTGCTGGCGTGACATCGACATACACCAGCGCCACCCCAGTCTCTCCATCCCCTCTCCTTCTTCCTCTTGCACCCCCGCCCCTCCATCCACTCCTACCGACTCTCGTCCCGTGTCTTGCAGAAAATATAAGCTGCTACACTCACCCCCCCCCTCACACACACACACACACACACACACGGAGAGAGAACGGCAGCAAATGAAAAAAGGTCAACCGGAAAGCGGAAACACAGGAATGCGCGCTGCAATGAAGTTGTTCAAGAGGATGAGCGAAGTGGAGAAGCTCCACGTCCGCGCGTGTCTCTGTAAACCCGGCGTATATCAGCGCACCCCCCCTCTTTGTGTCGTATTGGAGGGAGGGGGAGGGGGAGGCGCGTTTCATCCCACGGCACTGAAAACGAAGCGAGTTGCGCGGTACGCGAGGTGGATGCCTTTTCTTCCTCTCGTGTACCTCTCTCCTCTGCTGAACCCGCGTCCCTTAACGTCTACGTCACGTCTGTCTCGTGTTGCCCTTCTCCTTGCTTATATGCGGTACCTCACACCCCTGTCTCTTTCTCCCTCCCACCACCCAAGAAGGGGGCCTCGCTCGGGTGTGTCATCGCACCGCTCCCACAAGCGCTGTAGCCTCCCAGAAGGACAACCACGGAGACCAAGACACAAGAGACACACAGCTAGCCAGGGAAAGGGAGGGGCGTACTGTGACCCCTCTCCTCTTGTCCTCTACTCCACACACACACGCACACGCAGAGAGAGAGAGAGACAAGCCTCTTTCAAAGCTCTGCGCATCGTACACTTCATTTGTTTCCTCCGTTCCTTTGAAGCTGCACGCCCCTCTCCCCCACTTCTCTGATCGCCTCCCTGTTGGACCAATGCTGCAGCGCACCGCCGTCTCGCGCTGCTTCGGCAAGGCGCTCTACGGACCCTCGTCGACTCTCCCCGGTGACTTCTTCCACTGCTGCGCGGCGCACTTCAAAGTGCACCTACACGAGGAGACCTTCATCGGCACTCGGTCTTCGCAGCTCCGCGGCCTCTTCCTCTCCCACTCCCGCACCACCCCGCTGCCGGCCAACAAACCACTCGCCACCATCCCCCTCTCAGCGCTCTTAACTGTGTCGAATATGGCGACGATGCCCAATGGCCTACCGCACATAACGCTGGCGAAGGTGCGGGACGCCATCGCGGATGATGAGTTCCGCATTATGGCCCCGCAATTCTACCTGGGGCTGCAGATGAGCGCCATCATCGCTGCGATTCCTGACATAACACGCGTACGCTCGGCCGTGGAGGTGAGTCAGGCAGCACAGATTCTAAGCGCCGGCGCCACGCCGTATGCCCGCATGCTGGACGATGAAGACTTCAACGAGGAATTCGTGTTTGGTATGTATGGCATGGCCCTCGACTCGTGGCAACGCGCGAGCTACGAAGAGATGACCAAGAAGTACCATCTTGCTCTGACAGCCATCCATGAGACCTTTAACCTGCCCTTCAAAATCGAGCACCTTCAGCGCATCACACGGCTGGTGCTGGCGCGAGTGGAGCATGTGCCACCCTCCGACTACTACGGTGGGAGCCTTTTTCTCCGGCGACTGCAGCGTCGGTGGCGACGACTGAAGAAGATACCGGAACCAGCGGAGGTGGCGCTGGTACCGTACTTGGACCTCGTGAATCACAGCAATCGGCCGAACTGCGCCATTCGCATTGGCCCCTCCTCCGTGCTCGGTGGTGAGGGGGCCATCACCCTCGTCACGCTGCGCGACGTGCTGCCGGGGCAGGAGCTGTGCCGGCATTACAACTTTGCGCTGAACCGAGCGAGCGCGCTCTTCCGCTACGGCTTCTTGCCGTTTGACCTCATCTCCATCGTCGACCACGATGCCGTGGACGAGCACGTCAGGAAGTCGCGGGACATGTTCCGGCCGAAGTCGGAGGAACAGCTGGAGCAGCAGCGGCAGGAGGCCAAGGAGGTGGCGCGGCTAGAGAAGTTGTTCCAAGCTGCGAAGCAGAGACGCGGCGACAGCGGCGCAGGGGTCAGCGCCTCAAGTGCCTGACATCCCAATCCTATCCTGAGCGACCGCGTCTCTGCCTCGCAAGAGGTCACGCGCCGCCTGATAGGCTTTCCCTGCCACCACCTCCACCTCCCGCTCTTTGGTGGCTGGTGACGTAGGTGGATGCGTCTTCCGCTCCGGAGTGTCCTTGTCTGTCTGTGTCTCTGTGTGTGTGTGTGAGCGTGTGCGTGGCTCTGCAAGTGTAGCGGATGTGCGAAGGAGAGGCGGGGGAAGGGGGGAGCCATTCATACATGCCCCTCCCCCCTGTGCCCTCGACGGAGATGGCAGATGCGGACAGCGAGAGCCCCGGTCAACAACACCGTCCTGAAGCAGGCCTCTGGATCCTGAAGCGCGAAGAGGGTGCGCACGCGCTGTCTAGAACAGCTGGCACGGTACATCACACATCCACGCAAGGCACCCAGAGGCCGGCAGAGCACCGGTGATGAGCGGAACAGAGGCGCAGAGATCCACACCGATCGATTCCAATGCACGTGAGTGCAAACCATACGGCATCCTCCACATCCAACCGGCTGCGCTGATGAAGCAGAGAAGCTAAAAGCATGACGAGAGCGCTCCGCATTGTATCATCGAGCCCCCCGGACTCCGCTGTGGAGAGTCACCATCTCATGTTATGGAATGCTACGGTGTGACGCAGCAGAGGGTAAAGCATGGCCTGCAGGCAGGCTCTTAGATGGCTCTGACCTGCAGCTGGCAGACTTCCTCCTCAAGCTCACCCGGCATGCGCCTAGACCACCACCTGTTACCCGCACGACAGACACCACAGCCTCCGTCCTCGGCAGGACCCTGAAGGCGGCCCGCTCGGATCAAGGCGTGCAGTCCACCCGAGTCCGTGTGGCGCCGATCGCGCAGCACGTATGCGACGAAGGGACAACAAAAGCCCCTTAGGCGCATGGCCCCACCCACTGGCAGATCGGATCGCCCGAGGACGACGAGGGCTTGACCGCGGTGCTGCACAGAGGCAAGCGGGTGGGCGGTGGTTTCTGTCCGCGTCTGTTTTGCTGACGTGTTCGGGGGGTGGAAGAGAGACGCTGAGGGACGAAAGAGAAGGCGGCGGTGCGCCCATGGATGGTGTGAGGTGCGAGATGAGTGGCGGGGCTGCTAAAAGGTGGTGGTTACTCAGTGGCGGGTGTTTGGCAGGGGGGAGAACACGCGGTGCAGAAAATGCGAGGAGACGAGACCGTCGAGTGGACGGTGTGCCACGAGGAGCAGTCGGGTCTGGACGCCAGCCGTTCCCTGTGGAGAAGACTCCATTCCCCCCACCACCACCACCACCTTCATAAAAGGGACTGTGCTTGTGGCTGCGGTGAGTATCCACAGAGGGTGGAATACGCTTCTCTCCTCGCAGAGCGAACAGTATCCACTTCACCACCACCATCACCCCCACCCTTTACTATGTGCTTGTTGGCCTCTCACATTGTGAGATCTCCCTCTCCCTCTCACCTTTACCTTGGCCCACGCGCGCCCCGCTCCCCGCCCTCACGCCTTGGATCTGCTCATCGCTTTTCTTCAGAAGGCGGCCTAGTCTTTCCAGTCACGCATACGCGCACACATCGGGGCCCGCATACTTTAGCTGCTTTATTTTCACTCGCCACCTAGTCGCAACAACTCGTCTGAGCAAACACCAACGCGAAGGGGAGGGCGACATCACCGCCGCTACTCCTTACAACGAGAGAGAGAGAGAGATGGAGCCGTCAGTGCGGGAGAGCGTCTCGCGCATTCCGCTGTTGAAGACGAAGGCGGGCCCACGTGATGGTGACAAGTGGACAGTGCGGCTTAAAGAGGAGTACGCCTCCCTAATCGCCTATGTCGAGAACAACAAGGCGAGCGACTCGCACTGGTTTCAGCTGGAGAGCAACCCGCAAGGGACACGCTGGTACGGCACCTGCTGGACCTACTATAAGAACGAAAAGTACGAGTTCGAGATGAACTTCGACATCCCGGTCACGTACCCGCAGGCACCTCCGGAGATTGCGCTGCCGCAGCTTGAGGGGAAGACAGTGAAGATGTACAGGGGCGGCAAGATCTGCATGACGACGCACTTCTTCCCCCTGTGGGCACGCAATGTGCCGTACTTCGGCCTCAGCCACGCCCTTGCTCTCGGACTTGGGCCGTGGCTATCGATTGAGGTGCCGGCTATTGTTGAAGAAGGGCGTCTGAAGCCCGCCAGTGCAGCTGCGTTGTCCACGACTGCTGAACATAGCAAGTGATGGGGTGGGGGTCTGCAACGAGAACAGGAGAGAGCAGCCGGAGAGTAGGGTGGGAGGGGGGGACGCGGTACTGTCGCACATCCACCATATCTCTAGGAAACGAGAAGGAGGCAGCTTTACTATCTGAGTGTGTGCGGTGTGGCAAGAGGGAGGAGCGGAGACTCAGTTGGAGGGAAAGCAGGTAAGCCGCATAGGATTGCGTAATTTGGGGGCTCTTTCCTCCTCCCAACCTCCCACTTCCTCCTTCACTCAAGCACTCCTCTTGCTCTGAACGCCTCTTCCCCCATCTCCTCCTCACCTCTCTGCCGTCTCGCCTTCCTCCACTCTCAATCGACAAACAAGAGAGGGGCGTACGTGGCATACGCACAAAGTTGCTCTCTCACACTCTCCAGAGCAGTGAACCACGAGGCGGTACATCACTCACGCGCATGTCCATGGAGGCCTGTGTGGTGGCGTGCGAGCACGACACAGAGTCTTTACATCAACGCGGCAAGCATGTTAAAGAAAAGGCGCTGCAAAGCGTGTATGCTCCTACGCCGTGTATTTACACTCACGTGAACCTTCTCCCCTCTTCTCTCCTCCTCTAACCCCCCCCCTACCACTACATCCTGCCCCCCCTCCCTCCCCCTCCACACACACACACACGTCGCTCAAGTCCTTAAGCTACGCCCCCCCGACCCCCTGCACCTCACGTCCTTCTTCACTTCCTACCCGCAGATTGGCGTGACCCTCGCGCACCTTTCACACACGCACGGCGCAGCCGTCCCCGATTACCAGGCGGCGGGCAGGGCTCGCAAGTGGTAGCCAATGACCGCGGGCGAGTTCTATGTGTACGTCGTCGCGTTCATGTGCGGCGTGTCCATGATGATGCCCACCAATGCCATCTTCTCCGCGCCTGGATACATTATGACGTACTACCGCTACGCCATGCACGACCCGGACGCGGTTCCGCGGCATGCGAACTTCTGGAACAACGTCATGACCTACTACAACCTCATTAGTCTCTCGACAAGCCTGGTCATAGAGCCGCTGACGCTGCTCAGCTGGTTCCGCCGCATCCCGATTAAGACGCGTCTGTTCAGTGGCCTGCTCATCCTCATCATGGAGGTTATCGTGTTGATGGTGGTGCCTGTACGTGGCACCAATGAGGCCGGTGCCGTGGCAACGCTCTGCTGCGGCGGCTTCATTGGCGGCCTCGGCAAGAGCATCTTCGATCTCACGACGTACGGCATGTTTAGTGCCTTCCCCTCAAGCTTCACGTCGATCATGATGGGTGGGGTCGGCGTGTCTGGCGTCTTGACCTCGCTGCTGCAGATCGTCGTAAAGGGTGTGCTGCCGGACACGTACGAGGGCGTGGAAAAGCAGTCGAAGCTCTACTACGGCCTGGACGTGGGTATCCACGCCGCAACCTTTGTTGCGTTGTTTCTACTCCGCTACAACAACTTCGCTAAGAGCCACTTCGGTGATCTCGGTAGTGCAAAGAGCAAGACGGGCACCGGCAGCCTGGGGATAGTGCTCCACAGCCCCTACGAGCACCTGGATGAGGAGGAGAGTCACAAGTCTTCGGCGAGCAGGGAGCCGGCCACGGATGAGCTGCAAGTGTCCTCCGCCAAGTCAGAGGGCTCGGCGACAGAGCAGGACAGCCTCGACGAATACCTGGGTGGGGCGAGAAAGGATAGGTGGCCGAGTGAGGGGGGACGCCCGAAGAGCAACGAGATGCTCGTGGCCACCGCCATCGTCAGCACGCTGTGCTGTATCAAGTGGATGTTCGTCGCCTGCGGCTTTGATTTCCTGATCACGATGTTCCTGTTCCCCAGTATCGCCGTTAGCGCGTTCCCGAACTCGAAGTGGTTTGCAACAATCGCTGTGCTCATCTTCAATGTGTTCGATATGCTCGGCCGCTTCTCACCGTCGCTGAAGTTCATGTGGCCGCGGTCGCGCAAGCAGCACTGGATCATCGTGGCGGCATCCTTTGCTCGCGTCATCTTCGTGCCGCTGCTGCTCCTGCACTCGTACCACTACATCCCGGGAGAGGCGTATGGCTACGTGATGCAGGTTATCCTCGGCTTCTCGAACGGCTACGTGGTCTCGATGGCGCTGGTGCTTGGCCCGCAGTCGAAGGGCATCGACAATGACGGCAAGCGCTTCGTTGCCGGTACTCTGATGGGCATCTCCATCCTCGTCGGCGGCGTGATTGGTACCCTTCTCAGCATCATGACGCAGACCATCCGCGAGCGGTACTAAAGTCTCCCGTCAAGGCATTCAAGTGGAGGTGCAGGGATGTCCACGTGTGCGAATGTGGGTGTTTCGCTCTCTAGTTGTGGCGCGCACTCACACCTGCGGCACGCACACGCACACGTGTTTTTTGCTTTTTCCTCTTCATCTTGCTGACAATGTAACCATCTCTCTCCTTCCTCCTCCCTCATGTCGTATCATCTTTCAGTTTTGCTTGGTTTGCTGTGTTCCTTCATTTTGGGGGGGGAGTGGGCAAGTCCTCTTGGGCGTCTCACCGCGTACGTGTTCCTT
>NC_025860.1:443477-485806 GCF_000755165.1 Leishmania panamensis | reverse complement strand
TCTCTCTCCTTCCTCCTCCCTCATGTCGTATCATCTTTCTAGTTTTGTCTTGGTTTGCTGTGTTCCTTCATTTTGGGGGGGGAGTGGGCAAGTCCTCTTGGGCGTCTCACCGCGTACGTGTTCCTTCCCTCCCTCCCCCCCTTCCTTCCCCTCCCCTCCTCCCCCTCCCTTTTTTCAGTCGCTTATTTGCCATGATCTCCTCGTGCTCCCTCCCTCCCTCCCTCCCTCCCCCCCTGCTCTCTCCCCCTCTCTTAGTCTTGCTAGTGTTTTTGATTCAACACTCCCTAATAATAGCGCTGACCACCGCACCCTGGCATTAGGGGGTCCAGTGCCCCCACTCCTTGTGGGGAAAGTAGTGTGACCTGCCACTTGCCCTTATAGGTGTACGGCTGCGCTGACTATTGATGTCGGAAGACAGGCCTGGGATGGCGCTGAGCCGAAGAGACATGCGGCCATGATCACGCTGCTTCCCGCTCAGTGTGCGGCGTGTCCATGATAAAAAAAAAAGGTGTACACACCCCACCCACTGTGTCCTCGGCCTTTGCTGTGCTGTGGTGATGCTGATCGTAATGCTGGTGCTGGCCTGCGCTGCGTGCGGCTGCATTGCAGTGGACTGAACGACCCGTCAAGGAGTGTGGGGCCGAGCCACAACACCCCTTGGCGGGTCGTCGATACAGGCCTGTACTCTGCAAGGCACTTGGTCTCCCGGGTTTCCAGCATTCTGGTGCAGCAAGGGAAGAGACGCACTGTGGTGACGTCTTCGTGGCCATACAATAGGCCCTATATGTGCTTGGAGGCTCCCCTCCCGTTCCCAAAAGACGTAGTAATGGCGCTCTCGCATTGCAGCGACGACCCTACTCGTCGGATATATCTTGCCTCCGTGTTAACTGGCTAAAAGGGACCAGTTAACACGGGAAACTCTCCATTAGATGCCTAAGTGACGCCGCACCCAGTCCACGCCTTATCGGAACGGTGCGACGACTCGCGCCGCACGTTGTGGGGCTTGAGAGGACGCCTCGACTGGACTGGGGCCATTTTATACGATAGGCTCAATGGCAACTACTTGGCATGCATAAAGGATAAAAAGACACCTCGACATGGCACAGCGCAGGCGAGGCTACGGTGACACCACCGCACATCGCATTCGCACTTGACTGCTTCACCTATAATGGGAACACCATCACCATGACGTCGAGTGGCCACTGTGCTGTCAGGTTCACGGCCCTCTTTGAGGAGGGATATGACCTGGTGCCGCCAGTAATAACTGGTGCTGAATTATGCTCTTTCCACAAAGCCAACTGAAAGCAGTACTCCACCTTCACTACCAAATCGATCCGCGAGGACCCTGCCCACCAAAGCGACAGAGAAGCGGAGACACACGAGCGCCAGAAGGCCGCGCTGACCCCAACCACCACCACAAGCCGAAGGTGCACCAGGGAAGCGAAGGCGAATCGTGCCATGCAGTGACACCCACCACAACGCCACCACACACACACACCACCACCACCAAATATTCCTCTCTCAGTGATGAGGTGGCATTCATGACTAGATTAACAGCAGCCGCCACCCAAAACGCTCTCATCTGGCAACGCCTCCCACCGCGACCGTTCGAGAACCCAAAACTAACGTCATCAGAAGCCGCTCCTGAAACGAAGGTACCCTGTGCGTCGCCCGAGCACTGCCCTCCCTCGGCTATGCTCATCACGGAGACCCAAAGAGCCAGCCATAAAGGATGGGTACAGTCCTGCAATGCCCTGACCCCTCCCCTGTAACCCTCAATTCTGGATACGCACTCAGGCTATCCGTGCCCCCCCCCTGCTCTCTGCGCGCACCAGCAGTGAGACCAGGCCAACGCATTGGTGAAGATGTACCAACAGAGGCCAACGTCACATCCGGCAGCTCTCCCCCTTCGCGCCCCACCGGGACTCAGCCCCACACCCTTCAAACAGCTCACAACGTGTAAGCTCGAGATGGCATTCCGCGAAGTTCACTGCAGCTGGGCCCCAGCATCGATAAAATTTGCTGCGAGAGCGTCAATGCCCTCCCGATGCAGGGCAGAAGCACGCCGCTGAACATGTACAACCAGAGCGTCACCACCGGCTGCGTCCCCCACCACGTGGAAAGAGGAACTCATTGTGCTACCTCTGCAGAGGCCGCACAAGTCCGACGATGGTCTCACGTTCAGCTGCCCGTTGCTGCCGACAAGCAATCTGAGAGGTTACTCGAGCAAATACTCTCGCAACGACTGTGCGATCATGCGGAAGGCATGCTGCGTCGGCGACTCTGACATTCCCTACTTTACAGGCTTGTCCACTCTTCGCCGTTGTGCTTCAGTTCGTAACGATGAAAGAGGAACGGAAGTGAGAGGCGCATGCGACGGGGTAGTAGTGGTATCAGCATTTATGCCCGAGTCGCCGACGCCAACTGCATGGATTGCAGGCCTGGTCACCACGTCTCAGGTACAGGCGGACCACCACCTGTTACCCGCATGACAGACACCACAGCCTCCGTCCTCGGCAGGACCCTGAAGGCGGCCCGCTCGGATCAAGGCGTGCAGCCCACCCGAGTCCGTGTGGCGCCGATCGCGCAGCACGTATGCGACGAAGGGACAACAAAAGCCCCTTAGGCGCATGGCCCCACCCACTGGCAGATCGGATCGCCCGAGGACGACGAGGGCTTGACCGCGGTGCTGCACAGAGGCAAGCGGGTGGGCGGTGGTTTCTGTCCGCGTCTGTTTTGCTGACGTATTCGGGGGGTGGAAGAGAGACGCTGAGGGACGAAAGAGAAGGCGGCGGTGCACCCATGGATGGTGTGAGGTGCGAGATGAGTGGAAGTGCTTCTGTATGTTGCTTCGTCTATCATCGCTTTCTGCTTGCAGCGCCTCGCACCACTCCCTCCCTTCTTTCCTGTTGTCTCTCCCCTCACGTATGTCTCCAGTTCTTCAGATGCATGCGTGTGCGTGCATCACATTCGGGCATGTCAAAGAACGTATGTTAGATCCGTATAGGCCTCTGTGTTGATGAGTATGGAGGAACTTTCTTAATGTCATTTGTGGGAGGGTTGCGCCTGTGCTAGCGTCTCGCACGCCTGCTGGTTTGCGCGTGGCGAAGCCCTCCTCTAGTAACCTTAGCGCACATACCAGCTCATGCGCAGCTCTGCACTCCTTTGCTTCTTGAGAGGTTTCCACCCCACCCACCCTCCACTTCTCATGATCGCTGGAACTTTGCACTTCTATTTACCTCGGGCCTGCAGATGTGTACCGCTCACTCCTCGCCAGCCACCCCCCCTCTTATCTTATCTTCATCTCCACTCAGTCACTTTCTTGCTGACTCACCCACGCGCACACCCGGAGAGCAATGACGGAAAGACTGCTGCTCCATACGGCAGGCTGATGTGATTCATGTGAATCGTAGCGCCCGCAGCAGGAGGGAGCTCGCTAGCAGGTGTGTGTGTGCCCTCTTCTTCACCTCACTTGTTCCCTTTCTCTCCGGGGGTGCACAGGACACCGCTCTTTCGTCTTTCACCACTGCCCCCTCCCCCTCCCTTCGGGCCCCTCCACCGAAGTGGAGTTCGTGGCGGCTAACACAGGAAAGGGGGACTCGGAGAAGAGACAAACGTGAAACAACGTGGTGGAGTCGTTGATTACTTGGCTCACGCGAAACTAAAAGGGCGAGTGGAAGGGGGGGACCGAAGTAAAACAAATCAGCGGGGCAGAAAGCGATGGGGGGAGAGGAGCGCAGGGATTGGGAATGGATCTACCTCGCTTCCTCGGCCACAGCACACACGAACGCGGAAGAAGGGCGTTCGCTGTGCATATGTATTGAGGGAAAGGGCGACATCCACAAGCACACACACACACACACACACACACACACACACGCACGACGACAGAGCATCGTGCAGACCGACAGGCACACCCATGCCTACGACTTCGCGAGTGCAGCACAGGTCAACGGACCCACGCCCAGGGTGTAGTCCAAGTTGAACCTTAGCTGAGGCTGGCGCTGGTTGTTTTGTGCGGCGCGCCATGCCGCCCCTTCTCTTCTCCTTCCCACGCAATGGTCATCTGACCTCCGCCTTGCCTTCTCAACCGTGCGCGTACATGCAGGCACACACATGAACAACCTCCTCCTTCCCCCCGTCTTTCTCTTTCCACACTACCCCAAACCCTTTCTCTTCGCCCTCCTCCGTGCCAGCCCGCCTCCTCTTCGGTTGCGTTGCGTGTGTCTTGAGCAAGCACTGCGTGGAGGGCCTCGACGAGATTCACACGCACACGCGCACACGCAGGCCGCCTCTTTCTTCGTTCCCTCGCATCCGTCTTCGCCGTCGCTGCCCACCCCCCCCCACCCCTCACGCCTGTGGCCATCCTGCAGTTGGGTCAAATGGTCAAGGAAACGGGCCTTTACGACGAGCTCGGCATCTCACCGGATGCCACGGAGCAGCAGATCCGCTCTGCCTACCGCAGCAAGGCGCTCCAGTATCACCCCGACAAGAACAACGGTGACCTGGCGGCGGCGGAGAAGTTCAAGAAGGTGTCCGAAGCCTACGAGATCCTCAGCGACGCGGACCGGCGCAAGCAGTATGACACGTTCGGCCGCAACGGACCCGGCGGCGCGGCAGGCGGCAGCGGCGGCTTCCCCGGAGGCTTCGGGCATGGCTTTGGTCCGGGGATGGACCCGATGGACATCTTCTCCTCTTTCTTTGGTTTCGCTGCCGGGGGCGGCCCTGGAAAGTCGCAGCAGCAGCGGCCAGCGAAGCCGTCCTTCATCTTGGTCGAGCTGCAGTGCTCCCTAGAGGAGCTCTACTGCGGGACGACGAAAGTGCTGCTGGTCCGTCGGCGACGTCGTTGTCCCACCTGTCAAGGCCACGGCACGTCGAACGGCCAACCCAGCCCGGTGTGTCCGCAGTGCAAGGGGAATAAGACAGTCATGAAAGGCCTCAGCTTCGGCGGCCTCATGACGTACCAGCAGTGCCGCTGCGACCGCTGCCAAGGCCTCGGCAAGCTCCCGATCCAGTTCCCATGTGCACGATGTGGACCTATCTACGATGCGCACCAGCGTGCGCAGCTATCCGGCACCCTCCCCCGAGGCGTTGTTGAGGAAGAGAAGAAGATCAAAGTCACGATTGCGCCAGGCGCGGAAGATAGCGACGCGTTGAATTACCCCGGCCAGGGTGATGAGCTGCCTGGCTTTGACGCCGCCGGCGATATACTCGTCGTCGTTGTGCAGCTGCCCCATCCCCACTATCACCGCCTGAACAGCACCGATCTTCTACTTTCAAACTGTCGCTTGCCGCTCTGGTCTCTCTTCCGCGACGCCTTCTCGATCCCTGTCGAGCTACTCGACGGCCGTGTGGTGCGTCTGGCACCGCCGCTGCGGGAGGACAACGTGCCGCACTTTCTCTTCGACTCACACCACGTCTTTGTTGTGGAAAACGAGGGTATGCCGCTGAAGGCACAAACGAATGGCGGCGCGGCGGCCGATGAGAGCGGTGACGGCAGCGGCTCGGCGGCCGGTGCGGCGCATCTGAAGAAGGGGAAGCTGTACGTCTGCATCAACGTTGTTTTCCCACATTCGCTGACGCCAGCGCAGATGGACGCCATCACCAAAGTGCTTGGCGGCAGCGGCGAGTGCGACCGTGATGCCACTGCCGGGGATGCAGACAGCGTGGTTACGCTGCAGCCGCACCACGGCCCGGCGCCGAGCTGGCACAGGGTGGATGCGGAGGGTAACGCCTGGTACAAGCCCCGCACAGCGGCTGCCGCTAAGAGAAAGAAGCCGACCAGGGCGGCGTAATGAGCGACAGTCGGCATTCGTGCAACGGAACGTGTGGGAGCGCTCATGGGGGTCGCCCTCTTTGTATGTATCAACGCGCACACCGGCAGCTGGAAGCAAATCCAGAGGTGGCGCTTCCCCCCCCCCCGCCCTCCCACCCCGTCCTTACTTTATTCGCTTGCTTGCTGCTCCCTCCCCAGCACATTAAACAAGCGTGTCATCGAGTCGCTCTCTCTCTGGGGCTGTTGCTACCTCCTCATCGCTTCTTCCCCCTTGCTGTTGTTGGGTCTGAGGAAGAGAGATGCTCGGAGCACGGAGGACTGGAGGAGAGGGAGAGGAAGATGGGGGAGGGTAAAGGGTGACTCATCTGTTGGTGGTCATCCTGGTAACGGTTTGCACGTCACAGGTCTGCGGTGCGTCGGCGCCGTCTGAGTGTGAGTAGTGCAGAGATACGCTCCCGTTTCCCCCCTCCTCCTCCTCCTCAGTCTCCGCCCCTCCCTCTCTGCGCTCTTCTTCTTGCGTCGCTAATGACGTGCGCCAGTCGCACGCCTCTGCTGCGGCGGCGCGACACCGCCACAATAAGCTGAACCACCACCCCCACCACAACAACAACCGTGTTGGTCCATCTCACACAGTGTTCCGCCTCGACTCGTGCAGGGTGTGCTCATCATGCGCCCTTTTTCTTTTCCTTCGCACGGGGCAACGTGCAAATGCGGCTCGCAGAGGTGCAGTCGTGTTCAGCTCACACTGCTGCGTTGGGGAGGCGTCGCTGCCGCACAGGTTGATGAAGTAGCGCAGGCGCAGCTGCACGGAGTGAAGAGCTGCACAAAGGAAAACAATGAGGGGGGAGGGTGCGAGGTGGCCAAAGCCCAACAATTGTGGCGTCTCTCTCCCCACTCCCTTTCCTGTGCCCACACGCCTGCATACTGTCCTTGTTAGGTGCACATGCACCGTCAGTCGTCCATCGCGGTTGGCAGCCACGCATTACTCATCGCCTCTCCTCCCCTCCCTCCCTCCCTCCCTCGAGTTCTCTCGTTGCGCCACCATCATTGACAGTATCGCCACCTGCAATTCATCACCCTCGCCCTCTCTCAAACTCAAACACGCAAGCAGCCATGTACCCCGGCCTCCCGCGTGCCTTCCCTAACCCGGAGTGGCAGAACGTGGAAGACATCTTCCGCCAGCGCACGGCATTTGGCTTTCTCGCGCCAAACGCGAGAGCCTCCGCCACTGCCGATCCTGCCATGGCCGCGGACGCGTGGGTGCAGCGGGAAATCGGCTATTACGAGGTCAACTACACGACGGTAGAGGACTTGAGCGTGTGCGTGACCTCCTTTAATGTCGGATGCAAGAAACCCGTGCTGCCGCTGACCAGTCTTGTCTGCCTCACCAGCAGCGGTGGTGGCACAGACGACGCACCAGCGCGGCCGACGGACTTGATCGTCGTCGGCATGCAGGAGGTGGACATGAGTGCGACAGCGCTCTTCAAGCAAGAGACGGAGGCGGCCTCGCCGTGGGTAGCTGGACTGAACGCGGCAATCGGCGCCGACAGTAGCAGCAGCACTGCAACATCTTCGTCAGGTGGCGCAGGCGCCTCTCCGTACTACGCCTTTCCGCCAAAGCAGCTCGTCGGTCTGCTTCTCTGCGTGTTCATCCGTCGGCCGCTGCTGTCCGCCGTGTCGGAGTTCAGCATGGCGACGGTGGCCACAGGGGCCCTGGGCTCTATGGGAAACAAAGGCGCCGTCGGCTTTCACCTTGTGCTGCACCGCACGTCCATCTGCGTCATTACGGCCCACTTGGCGGCCGGGCATGACAATGTGAGCAAACGCAACGAAGACATCAACACCATCTTCAGGAGCATGGACTTCAACGCTGCCCGTCGCGCCGAGACGCAGATGAGTGCCAGCCCCAACGCACCAATCGATGAGTCCGCCTTTCTCGAGATCTACCCTCGCGACCACGACATCATCATCGTGGCCGGAGACTTGAACTACCGCCTAAGACTCCCGTACGAGACTGCCGTGCATCTAGCGAACTCTGGGCAGTTCAGCGAGCTGTTGGTGCACGACCAGCTGGCAGCCGAAATGAAGAACCCGCACACGCCATGGCTGAACTTCATCAACTTCACACCAACGCACATGCCCACGTACCGCTTCGACATTGGCACCGATGTCTACGACACAAGCGAGAAGCGCCGCATCCCCAGTTACACGGACCGCATATGTGTGTGGTCGCGTCGCAAGTCGATGGAGTCTCGCATCCGACTAGACCGCATCTCCGCCCTCATGGAGGTGCGCAGTAGCGACCACAAACCTGTGCAGGCGCTCGCACGGATCCCGGTGAGCGTGGAGGTGCCGGCGCAGAAGGCGCAGATAGTATCGTCGCTGCGGGAAAAGGTTGCCACCATCGGCTTGGCGCAGGCATCGAGTGCGAAGATATCCCTGAGCATGTCGAAGGTGAACTTTCAGGCTCAGTGCTTCCACAACTGCGGGACGCAGGAGGTGGTCACTGTGCAGAACAACGGCAACTGTGTCGCTGTCGTTCGGGTGGTGCGGCAACGCGAGGGGGACTACTCGGAAGGCAGCTGGTTGCGCGTCACCCCGCAGGAGCTCGCCATTCTTCCAGGGGAGTCACAGGATGTTCAGATCGAGACAGCCTTTCACCCGCGCTGCACGCTGTGGATGGCCGCCTGGCGCCCGTACCAGGGCCGCGGCAGTATTGAACTCAGCTCTGTATTGCTGTTTTGCTGCCGCAACGGCCCAGTGCAGGCTGTCGAGTGCCAGTGTGTACTGAGCCCGAGCGTGTTCGGCAACGCATTGGAGAATATCGCCCTTCTACAGGACACGCCGTGCGTGGAGGCATACGCGCAGAAGGCGGACTTTGAAGAGGTGGTGCGCCAGGTGCGGCCACACGTGCCGAAGGAGCTGTGGTACCTCGTCTACGTCATCGCGCAGCACCCACGCGAGCCGGGCCTCTTCACCCGCTCCACCAACAAGGAGGTGTGCCGTCACATCATGGAGCTGCTGGACACGAAGAACGCGGCGCTGCCAGTGGACACAGATGTGCATTGCGCCGCAGAGTGTCTTTTGGCCTTTCTCAAGAACCTGCGCGAGCCCGTGGTGCCATATGCGCAGTATACCGCTGCCCTCGCCGCGGGCCGTGCCAAGGGTAAGGCCCCGCTGCAGTTCCTGCGTCAGCTGCCGACGATGCACGCGAATGTGTGGCTCTACGTCTTGTCGTTGCTGAACTATCTCCTGAGGCCGGTGAACAACTCCGACAACGAGCTTGACGCGCCCCTCCTGGCACACATTTTCAGCGCCGTCTTGATTGGCCGCCCGACCGATGCGCAGGGGGCCATTCCTGCTCGGCTGCAGCAGGGAGGCGGCGTTGACCAGCAGGTGCGACAGCAACTGCAACAGGAGAGCGACGACGCCCTAGCTCTCGTAGAGTACTTTCTCAGCACCCCACCAAGTATGTTGGCCGGAGTGGAGTAACGCAGCTGAAGTGCGCATGGGCGGGGGGGGCATTCAACTCCCTTTCCTCTCCACCCCTCTCCAATGACAGTGGTGGCTGTGATGTCTGGCCCAGGCGGCGGATACTCCTCTTGTTTCTCCGCTGTGTCTCTGCGCTCTCACGGCGCTGCTCCCGCTGTGCTCCATTTTTGCTGTTGCTCGCCGCTCGTTGACCGTCCGCACGTTAGCCGCCGCCTCGTCTTCTGTGTGGTGTGCGTCTTCTTCCTGCGTATGCCGGTGTGTGCCGCACCAGTGCGCTGTCTTCCCCCTCCCTCTCCCTCTCGCCAACGATGGCGATTACCATGAAGGGAGTCGGTGGTGCGGTGCCGTTGCTCTTGTCCCCCTACAGAGATGAATAATGACACCCCAAAAAAAAAAGCCACACAAGGGAGGGCGAGAAGTAGAGACTGAATCAAGCGAAAGGTGCGAGATGCTCCACTGCGCACAAAGCACCCCGCGATGTCACCTTGCCTCGGTCGACTCCGCGCCTCCGTCTCCTTCCTGCCACCTCCTCTCCTCGTGCGTTGGACGTCGATGCCTCCAGTGGAGGGGAAGGGGGAGGGGACAGCGCACGTAGTCGATGATCCTCTCCGCGCGCACGCTGCTCAACTGCCCCGCTTTCTCTCCCACGTCTCTGCTCATGCATTTCCGCCCTTTTTCGCTCTCCTTCGTGCTCCCTTCCCACGTCGTCGCCACCCCCTCTTCTTCCCTTACTGTGCCATCGCTCTGTTACCGCTTGGCATGCTCACCTACTCCCACCACCATCACCATCATACTCCATCGGCCCTTGGCACCGTCTGCACCCGCTACTCTCTCTCTCTCTCTTCGTGACTCTACCCACCCTATATGCTCCAGTGCGGTTCATCTTCAGCTTCTCAAGTCTCTCCTCACACCCTCCCTCTCTCGTTTGCTTGTCTTCTACACCACTCTCCGCCATGTCCACGAAGTACCTCGCCGCGTACGCTCTGGCCTCCCTGAGCAAGGCGTCCCCGTCGCAGGCGGATGTGGAGGCGATCTGCAGGGCCGTCCACATCGATGTCGAGAAGGACACCCTCTCCTTTGTGATGGAGAGCGTTGCTGGACGCGACATGGCCGCGCTGATGGCGGAGGGTGCCGCGAAGATGAGCGCGATGCCGGCGGCCGGCTCTGGTGCCGCTGCGGGCGGCGCTGCTCCTGCTGCGGGTGCTGCAGCCCCGGCGGCCGCCGCGGCGAAGAAGGAGGAGCCCGAGGAGGAGGCGGACGATGACATGGGCTTCGGTCTGTTCGACTAAGCCAAGCGACACCTCGCGTGTTTGAGATGGGAGAAGGGGAGTTGTGAGTGGTCGCGGCGGAGTTTCTTCGGGTTGGGGCCCGCGTGCGTGTTGAAGTGCCTGTCTGCGGGTGTTGGTCTCTCCCTCCCTCGCCTTGTCGGCTAACAAACGAGTACTCCATCGCATAACGGCGTTGTGGGACCCATCAAGAGTGAGGAGCGCACGGATGGATGATGACGTTAGCGTAGAGAGCCCTTCAGCGGCGTGTCACACAGCCCTCCCTCCCCTACGTCCACTCTCTCTCTCTCTCTCTCTCGCTCTGTGACGTCAATACGTACAAATGCAGGACACGAAAAACGAGCAATCGTAGCGAGAACACGAAGAGCATACGTACAGCTGATAGCGAAAGGAGAAAAAGACGGAGCTGTGAGAGGGGGCGGAGAGGTGGACTGTGGAGGAGATTGCAGCGCCGAAAGCAAACGAGTGAAAGAGAAAGTGGCCAGAGCTGTCTTGGGAAAGAAGTGACGATGTGATGGCGGTGGTGGTAAAAAAAAAGGGGGGAGGATGGTGGGCAGACGCTCATGTGCGCCTGGGTGTCCCACACCCTGCCTGCTGCTGGGCCTTCCTCTGCTTGGGCCAAGCCGATGCTCCCTCTCTCTCTCTCCTGTCAGTGTGACACCGGTGAGACGTCTCTCCCCCTCTCCCCTTTTTCACCTGTGGCCTCGCCCTCATCGCATCGCTGGCTCATTATGCCTCCTTCATGGTGCATGGGTGTCTCTGCGCCCATGGATGCCTCTATACGAGCCTGTCCTACTGCTCTTCATCTCCAAACTCTACCGATCTCTTTCACCCTCTCCCCCGTCACGCATCTCTGCTCACCACACAACGCGCACGCACACACCCATGCATACCCCCATCGTGAACTACCACCCGTGCTTCGGCTCTGACGACAGCTTTCCGTTTTGATTCTACTCAGCCTCCCACTCTCCACCATGTCCACGAAGTACCTCGCCGCGTACGCTCTGGCCTCCCTGAGCAAGGCGTCCCCGTCGCAGGCGGATGTGGAGGCGATCTGCAGGGCCGTCCACATCGATGTCGAGAAGGATACCCTCTCCTTTGTGATGGAGAGCGTTGCTGGACGCGACATGGCCGCGCTGATGGCGGAGGGTGCCGCGAAGATGAGCGCGATGCCGGCGGCCGGCTCTGGTGCCGCTGCGGGCGGCGCTGCTCCTGCTGCGGGTGCTGCAGCCCCGGCGGCCGCCGCGGCGAAGAAGGAGGAGCCCGAGGAGGAGGCGGACGATGACATGGGCTTCGGTCTGTTCGACTAAGCCAAGCGGCACCTCTCGAGCTATGACGTGTGTGACAGAGGGCGCCTCTCTCTCTCTCTCCTCCACACACCTTCATTCTCGTGGAGTCTGAAGCACCTCTTGCCCCCCCCCTTCGTCTTCCTTTATCTCAGCTTCCATTATTTGCTCTCCCGCCTCCCCCGCGCTTTCTTCTTGCACGCCACTACCGTATCTCTGCGGGTGTGGGTGTCTCTCGTCATGCCGCATAGCGAGCCGCTTGGTTGTGGGGACAAGGAATGTGGTGTGAGTAAATGAGCAGACGGAGCCCTGCGCAAGGCAGAGAACTCAGGAAAGTGGTACCGACACATGCACACAGAGGAGAATGCATGGATGAGAGAACGAGGTGTCGCTGTCTTCATCCCACTTTGCCCATTCTCCTCCGCGTCTGCCTGCGTCCTTTTGATTTTTCTTTTACTTTGTCTTTGGCCACTGTTGCCGTCAATGCACAGCAGCACACACAGCGGCACACACACGCGCGTGCACGCACCCCATCCGTCCCCTCCAGCTCGCGTGTGTGTGTGTGTGTGTGTGTGTGTGTGTGTGTGTGCCGCTGTGCACTCGCCTCACCTCTACTCACCAAGTAAAAGAGAGAAAAGGAGGCAGAAGCAACGAAGGGGACACGAGCACACGAGCGACGGACGTCTTGAGCGGTGCCAACAGACACCTAGACTGTGTGTCACCTGGGTGTGGGTGTCTCTCTCTCTCGCTGCGCCAGCCAGCCCCTCCCCCCACATTCCGTGCTGCTGCTCACTTTCTATCTCTTGATACCAGTACTGTGGCGGTGGGAAGGAGGGTGAAACTCCCTCATGTCTCGCTGTGATGACGGTCCAGCACGCTCACGTAAGCCACCATTCGCCTTCTCCTCCACTGCTTTCACATCTGCACCCGCCACTGTCTCTCTTTTCGCCTCCCTCCTCCCCCCCCCCACACACACACACATACACACGCGGTATCATTGCTGCTGCTGCTGCTGCCCACCCATGCGTACTTGTGATTGCTCTTCTCCGCTCTCCTGTGTGCCGCTGCAGAACAGACGGGCGTCGCGAGAGACGGAGAGAACCAAACAAACCACGAAAAAGGGGGAGGGTAAAGCCAAACACTCGAAGCGGTCTCACCCAGCAGCTCGAGAAGAGGCGCACACACGCCCTCCGTGTAGGTGTAGTCGTGCCAGCAACAGCCCTACCAAAAGGAGAGAAAAAAAACCCGCCGCGCTGCACTCCTCCGCGACTTTGCAACGACGCAGGCAGCCATACGAACGTAGAGTGAATTCGTGGAAGGCATACGAAGAAGATTGACGGGCCCTTATCATCTGCGGCGGCTGTTCTTACCCCGTCCCCTGGGCCCTTGTGTGCGCACAACAAGAGAAAGAGAGACGCGATTAGGTGTGGTCGTCGAGACCTAAATCAGTGGCTACACACCAGTTCGTGTACAGGATCATTGGCAACTCAGGCTCGCACTGCCTCACTGGTGCGGCTGCCACGAGTCCGTGCGTTTGTGTATAGTTACGAGTGGGGGTGTTGGAATAGCTGTGTGAGCGAAACACGGTAGAACTGCAGCTGTTGGTGAGTCGGTATCTGTGGGCGTGCTTGCCCTACTCACTTCCACCTCACACACACACGCTCACTCACTCACTCACTGGAACGGACTCCCTTGTGCGTGCGTGTGTGGGTGTGCCAGTCGTTCCCCTTTCTCTCTGAGTGTGTCCCGCCACGTCGTCAGCGCCGAGCTGCGCGACGCCTCCCTATTCGGGCCTGTCCCGATTTCTTTTCTGTCTGTCTTCCAGCCAGTACGGTTTGGCCGCTGTGTGCCTCAGCACCCGCGCCCCCACTACCCCTCGTGCTGCCCGCTTCGTGTGCTTTCTTCTTCTTGCTGTCGTTGTTGTTCTATCTTCGGCAAAGGCGTCTCTCCCTCTTTCCCTCTCGCTGTGTCTGCGTCTCCGAAATCTCTGGGTGAGGGTGTGCGTCTGTAGCTCACTTTTGCTGTTGGGGATCCGTGAAGGCGACGCTCATTTTATTTTCTCTCTCACTCTCTCTTCTCACCACATCAGGTGAGTGGCGCGTTCAGTTTCTCTTCTCGCCCCGCCTAGCTGACTCTCGGCCTGGGTCCTTCTCCTCTCCCTTCTGCTTTACGGTCAACATAGACTTGTACCCTGAGCCCACACAGGCAAGTGGAGCGATGGACCCTGCTGGACGGAGCTTCAGTGGAGAGCAGCAGCAGCAGGCGAGTGAGGCGACGGGTGACGCAGGTCGTGATACGGCTAATGCACCGCTGCTGCAGTGCGCAGAAACGTCGCCGTTCGAGTCGGAAAGCACGAAGTGCTCAGGGCTTGTGTCACCGCCCCCCTTAGCGCCTCTCTCCGTGGTAGTGCGGGTGGTCCCCACGCTCGCAGCGGCTACGACGAGCACAGCTTCCGCCACTTTCACCGCGCCAGTGATCGTTAGGTCCTCACATGACTTGTCATCAAGCTCTGCCACACCCCCTGTAACCGAAACTGCACTCATCAGCGCGTCGGCGTCGTCGAACTTGCGCGGTGGCAATGACACTGATGGAGGCGATGTGAATGAGGGAGAGGAAGGACCGTTTCTCACCAACGGCTCCATCGCGTTGGCAGAGTTCACGAGCCTGCTGAACCCTACAGAGAACAACGCTATTCTCAAGGAACACATCATTCACATGCTCCGTGATGTTGACACCGAAGAAACGCTGATGCGTATCGCTCACGCGTTGGAGACGCAGGAGACAAGCGAGACGCCGGTGGATGTCAGTACCACGATATGTACGGAGTCGTCGCACGACGTAGAGTCCTACACACACGCGTCGCAGAGCACGGTGACCTCGATGAGCATGACGCAGGGTCGGCGCTCCAGTGTCCTGTCGCGCCGAGAGGCCACCAGCCTTGAGGGGTTCGCTGGTCTCTCGTTTCTGCGCTCGCGGCGACGCACGACGTCGCCCAGCGCGCAAGATTGCCCATCGTTGGCGCAGCCATTGGAGAATAGGGGCCTGTACAACCAGTCCGCACGCGGCCTGGGTGGCCCAATGGACGTCTCCTTCAGCTCCCACACGTCTGCCGGCACGCGTGAGGAGGAACTGCAGATGTCGAAGCAGCACGATAATCCCCCGTCAGCCTTCATGGCGACCAGCGCGTCTCAATTTAGTGAAACGACCGCGACGCTGCTTGACGACCCACTGCTGCGCGAACTGCCGGAACTTCCAACTTGCATCCAAAGCGAGGGTCGACGTGCCGCGGTATCGGCGGCGCCGTACACGTCGCCATTCGACATCATTAGTGGTGATGCGCCGGCCACGGCACCGCCTCCCCTACGCGTTGTGCCCAAGACTGCGGCGGAGGAACAGCAGCTGCGTCGGCTACTGCACCGCTGCCACAGCTTCTCCTCCCTTGAGGCAGACACCCTTGAGGCCGTCCTGAAGGCTATGGACAAGGAGATACATGCGGCTGGCGCGGCCATCTTGGAGCAGGGGCAGCCCACGACGGAGAAGCTCTACCTCGTCAGCGAGGGCACATGCGAAGCCATTAAGAACGGCAAGTCGCTCGGCCCGCTGCAGCCGGGCGGGACCTTTGGCGAGCTGGAGCTCATGTACAAGCAGGCCATGTGCGCGGCAACGATCCGGTGTGTGACGCGGTGCGTACTCTACACGCTAGACGAGGCGAGCTACCACCGCGCTGTCATGTCAAGCTCACTGCAGAAGCGGCGCAGATTTGAGAAGCTGACAATGAGCGTGCCTTTCCTGCGGGGCCTGCCGGACTTTGAGCGGATGAAGATTGCCGAGGCGCTCGAGACGCGGGTCTACAAGCACGGCAAGACAATCATTCGCTTCGGCTCGCCTGGCAACTACATGCACTTCATCGTCGAGGGTGAGGTAAAGGTGATTGGGAGGAACAGTGGTCGTCGAGTCGAAGTAGTACGCCTGCGCGCCGGTGACGTCGTCGGCGAGCTCGAGTTTCTCTTTAACCACCTCACTGTGGCAGACGTTGTGGCTACGTCTCGCGAGGTTCGGACGGCATGTATTAGTCGCGAGCACTTCGAGCTCATTATCGGGCCTATACAAGACCGCCTGAAGGAGTTCGTCGCAACCTCCTCTACCTACGAAAAGTACTACGTCTCTGAGGTGGCGAACGAGAGTGTACGCAGCGAGCTCAACCGCATCGAGTCGTCGCGCAAGCATCGGCGCGTCGCCTCGCATGATGAGTGGACGGCAATCGGGGTCACCAATCCACACGGAGAGGTGCTGCTAAGCGCACCACTAGCGCTGCTCCACGGCAAGTGTGGTGCCTCCAACAGCGACTCAACGGCCAAGGGTGGTGCTGACGCGCATGGGCAACGCAGGCAGGCAGCGGGGGACTCGGACCAGCTGTCAATGGGGCTGCTGCGGTTCCCCTTTGCGCCAGTCGCGGGCAAGGACGTGGCTGTGTTGGCTCTCCGCGAGGACGGCCTCATCATCTACTGGAACTCAGTGCTGGAGAGGCTAATGAGCTACTCTGCAGACGAGGTAGTGGGGCAAAACATTTACTCCTTTCTCCTCTCGGAGCGGGAGCAGCAGTCGATGTACACGGCCATCAACGCGGCGCGCAACTACGCTGGCGAAGCCGAGGCATTTTTGAAGCAGCCAAACACAAAGTCGATGCAGTTCACGCTCGCCCGCAGCGACGGCCTCACGAAGACGACCATTCAACTCACCATTGCCCCGCCAGTCGTGTCAGCCGGCGGCAACGCAGCGGAGGTGGTCTTGGGCTTTGGCAAGGAGGTCAGGGAGGGGCCACAGAAAATGTTGGAGCAGCCGCAGTGGCTCTCTGGTCAAATTCGCACCATTTTGGCGGACGGCACACAGACTTTCGAGGAGCGACTGGAGTGCATTGCGGAGACGCTGAACAACTTCGAGTCCACCTACCGCGCGATGACGGTGTCGACGGAGCGGTTGCGTGTGGTGAACATACGGCAGATGATGGGGCATGTCCTCATGAACTTTGGCGGCGAATGCGTGAGCCGCGGCATTTCCGTCCGGCAGCTCTTTGAAGGGCTCCCGTCGGAGCGCGCCTACCTTGACGCTGACTTGCTGCCAAAGTGCTTGTGCTACGCAATGAAGTTGTGCCTCAAGTACAGCGACCCCGGCGGCAGCATCGTCTCCATCATGACCACCGTCACGGAGAAAAATGGACTCGAGTTTTTGGTGATTAACTTCAACCTGACCGGCGATGGCATGCCTAAGGCGATTGCAAAGTTCTTCGACTCGTCGCTGAACAAGCACAGCGACTCTTGCGCAACGCTGAGCCTCGAAGTCGGCGAGGACGGCGACAGCGACGACGACGGTGAGAACTACGCAGAGGAGTCGACAGAGCTACGGAAAACGATGCGGCCTGGGCTGCGGCGCAAGCTGCTCCGTGTGCAACGCGCCGTCGAGGACCAGGGTGGGACGCTGCGCATGCTCCGCAACCCGCAAGACTCGAACATCGCCTTTCTCATCCCCTTCATGCCGGCGAGCGAGCAGGACGCCGAGAATGCCTTCGTAGAGGAGTCACTGAGCACCTTGGCCGACTCCACCAGCGCAAGTCAGTCGATGTCACTGGCAGGGATGGGCAACGGTATCGGACCCCCAACCGCTGCGGCCACAGCAACTGGTGCCGGCGGAGGGCATAGTGCAACTTTCTTGCCTGGCGGCTACAGCAAGGCTGCCGGGAGTGTGTCGCTTGCAGCCACCCCCGCGGGCGAGGCCAGTGGACTGTCGAACCAGTCGGTGCCCGGGGCCGCCGTCACCGTGCCTGGGCAACCAAACTTCAGCTACACGACCTGCCTCGCAGAGGACACGCCGGCCCACCGCATCATGCTCTCGTCATTCCTGTGGGAACGCCACCACGCGGTCCTGACGGCTTTCACCTTTGAGGACGTCGTGGGTCTTGCCGGAGTCGCCGACATTCTCATCATTGACCTACAGCAGTCTGCCATTACCTCCCCGCATGACCTCGACCCCATTACGCGGCTGCGCGAGATGCTACGGCACATGGCCGTGATCATCACCGCCACCAACTTCGACCTCGTCAGCAGTGACACGTATGCGGCGGCCGGCTTCATTACACTGAAGAAGCCGTGCACCCCTGTCCAGGCCATGAAAGCGATCCGTCACGCAGAGGAGAAGTCGGCCGTTGTGAAGCTAGAAAGAATGCGTATCGAGCAGACACGTGAAACGCTAGCGCGCAACAGCCGCGGCGCCTGGCGTCACGGGGCCCTCCTCGGGAAAGGATCTTCTGGCGAGGTGTATGAAGCGTACGACGTGCTGACAGGCGGCAAGATGGCCGTGAAAGAAATGCGACTGGGCAATAACGATGCCAAGATTGAGCAGTTTGTGCAGGAGATCAGCACCATGTGCAACCTGCAGCACCCCAACATCATCCACTACTTCTATTGCGAGGAGAGCAAGGAGCAGAAGGTGATTCGGGTGTTTATGGAGTTCGCTGGCGGCGGCACGCTGCAGTCACTGCTGAAAAGAAAGGGAAAACTCCAGTACGTTGAGCTGCGGGCGCTGCTGCGGGATGTGGTAGAGGGGCTTGCGTACATTCACTCACAGCACTACGTCCACGGCGACATCAAGACAGCCAACGTGCTGCTGAGCAGTGATGGCAAAGGCAAGATCGGCGACTTTGGCACGGCGCGCACAGTACAGGATGGGGAGCTGCTATATGTGATGCAGGGCAGCCCGCTCTACATGTCGCCCGAGTGTATGTCAGCCGGGGAGGAGGACGAGGAGGGCAACCGAATCGGCTATGGCTTTCCTTCCGATATATGGTCGCTTGGCTGCGTCGCGATGGAAATGGCGACAAACAAGCCGCCTTTCGCGCACATCAAGTCTATTAAGGGGCCCGCAGGCCTGACTAACTTCATCACATCGCTGACGGACGTCCCTGACTTGTCGCCGCTCTTCAAGTGCCACCCCTCCATCGTGGAGTTTGTCTCAGCGTGTCTGAACCCTGACCCGAGCCAGCGCGCCTCCGCGCAGGACCTGCTGCAGATGAGCCTCTTTAGTGAGTCGACGCATGGCGACCGCAACTCCGCCGTGAAGGCACTGAAGCGGGCGCAGCTGCTGCACGTGCTGAAGAAGTTCGTAGCCTTCCAGGAGCCCCAAGAGGCGGATAAGCTGAAGAAGCGGCGTAACCGCCCCAAGGTGCGCCGGCTCACCTCCGACTTCTTCAGCTCCAACAGCAGCCCCAGCGACACCGCTAGCAGCGGCAGCGCGAGGAGACTGACGTCGACAGCCCCCTTGAAGTCGGCGCTCGCTGCGGAAGTTGAAGGAGTAGTTGGCGAAACGCGGTGTCAGGGTGCAACCGCCGCAGTAGCGGAAGGAAACGAGGACGAGTCCGAGACGGACGTCCCACGGCACAGCGACAAGGCGGCGCTGGCGGCGAGCGGCACCTCCCAGACTCCCGACGGCGCGAGGGCTGCTAGGGCAAGCGCGGAGGCGTCGTTGTCCAACACGGTCACCGCCGCGGGCAGCAGCTTGAATCTAACGGCATCGACCTTCAGGCGCTACCTGCGCAAGTGGGACTTCTCCTCCACATCCTCCTCCTCGTCTGCCGAGTCGAATAGGAGGCCGAAGGCAATGGCGCCCGCTGCGGGTGGAGACGGAGGTGCGCAGCGCACTCCCCAGCGGCACTGCGACCCCGTCACAGGCGTCGCTGGCCAAAACGACAAGGCTGAGCCGGATGCGCGCAACCCGAACGCGGAGGTAGCGTATGAGCTCTCTCCGACCCCGAAGAAGCGCTCCAAGACGCGCTCTCGTCCGCAAACACAACTGCCACTGCCAGTGCGGAGCTCATCGCATCAGCAACGGGACCGAGGCAGCACCACCACCATAACAACGAACAGTACTGAGGAAGCCTTCTTCGCGACGTCGTCGAACAGCAGGAGCAGCAGCAGGAGCAGCAACAGCGGTCGCACGCCCAATAAGGCTGGCTCTCGCAACGAAGCCGTTGGCTACACCCCCAGCTTTCCTGGCCGACGCCGCAACGTGATGCTGGATGAGGCTGGCAACATCGTGTCGTTTGACCAGCTGCGGAGCATGACGAGCGGGGCGACACTGCCGGACAGCAAGGGCGAACAGCACGGAGTCGGTGTTTCCGCTGGAAGGGGTGCTGGGGTTGCCGCAGCGGCGACGGCCGAAGTCACCGCTCCGCCGCGCACACCGCTGTCCACTCTTGGTGACGTGAATGATCACGCGCTGAGTCCAAGCAATGCCATGGGTCTCGTCAACGCGTCCTTCGCTCAGCCGCCAGGCAACTTCTCATTCTTCAATTATAGTTTCAACAAGAACATCAGCTTTCTGGGCGCCAACATGGACGAGGTACTGAACAGCGCGGCAAACGATTTCCTCAACCACCTTGCGGCGAACTCGCACACGAACAATGCAGCGTGCGTCGAGACGGTCAGCAGCGCCGGCAGCGCGGGGCAGCCGTCCTCAAGGACACTCCTGTGTGGAGAGAGGTCAGGCAGTGGGCGAAGCCACGCGGTGCCCTCTAGCACAAGAGAAGGGGAAGGTCACACCGATTGCACAGTCGTCGTGACCAGCCCACTGGCAGGGGCAGCTCATAGCGAAGACTGCAGCAGCGTGACGGAGACGCCGTCGCGGCAGCGGGGCTGGACAGTGAGCCGCAGCCCCTCCACCCGAAGTCCGCTGGGTGTGTGTGGGCAGGGCGAGCCGGCACTGATTGAAGGCGGAAACGGGGTGCAGCACAGCGGGGCCACGTTGCCGCGGCCGCAGACACCGCCGAATCTCCTGTCCATGGCAGCGACACCCGCTGCTGCCTCCCGCTCCCTTTACCCCGTCTCGAGCCAGCTGGGCTCCGCCTCGTACACCTCAGACGATGGCACCGCCAGCATCACACCGCGTGGTGATAGCGTGCCTCTTGTGGGGGCTGCCGCCCCACCGCATCGGCGGCGCCGCGTACGGCCGCCGATAACCAACCAGTCGTTCTTTGTGGTGGAGGACCGGTCGTCCGTACCCTTTTACGGCGGAGCGCAGACGACGTCGACGCTAGCAACCCCCTCCAACATAAGCAGCGCAAGGATGCCCGGGTTCAGCGCCGGGAGCCCTTTCTCGCCCGCCCAGATCAGCCTCACCACCCTGTCAAGCGTGGCCTCCGCAGACGGCAGCATCACCGGAGGCATGGCAGGTGATACGAACAACAGCGCCATGCTTCAGCAGCACTACGCAAGCGTCGCGGTTGTAGCGCCGCCGCCGGTCTTCTCCACCTTATCGGTGAGCAACGCGCGGGCAATGTGGCAGCAACGACGGCGCCACAGAGCTGCCGGCAGTCGCGGCGGTGGGGGAGGTAGCAGCGTCAGCAATTTCCGCCCCCCAGCACCGCTGAGCAGCGAGGGCAGCGTCTATCTGACGGCGGCCGATACGCACCAGGGAGACGGTCAGATGAGGCGAGCGGCAGACGCTGTCGGGAGCTGTGAGGGTGATGATGACGACGACCTGCCCAGCGCCGCCTTTGGCTCGATGCGCTCCGGCTTCTCCCGACAGTCATCCTTGCGAAGCTCCCCCTACCTCACAGCAGAGACCCTCTCTGCGACACACGAGCAGGACATAAAGCAACGCCGCGCCAAAGGTGGCGACACCGCCACGCTCAGCAGAGAGGACCGTCGGAGTGCCGATGCACGAGACGCACCGCTCTTCAGCAGTCCCACTACCGAAAGAGAGCCACTCCTCCTCGCGCACCTACGGCACATTGAGGAGGCACTGCAGGATGTGCTGTCGCAGCTGCAGGCGCGACAGCGTCAGCACATCCCGCAGCTCCGCCTAAGGGAAAGTAGCAGCCCAGTTACCGAAGTACAGGACAGTTTCGACTGCGCGCCGTCTTCCACCGCCATCACGGCCTTTCAAGCCACGCTGCCGCAGAGCGCGATGCAGTCCACGACCCTTCACAACGCCACCCTGCTCCCGCCTGCGTTCGCTAGCAGCGCGTCTGAGGTGGCCACAATAGCGACGGCGGCCCCACCGCAGCACAGCGGAATGGGAATCCACATCGTTCCTGCCGAGCTGCCGCAGCTGCTCTCATCCCGTACGGCCTCCGTGATGATTCCGCCATCCAAGCAAGGCATGACCAACCCGCTCGCAATGCGGGCATCACCACCGCTGTCGATGCACCGTAGCAATCCTCTGTGGCCAACAGAGGATTGCTACGCAACGGAAGTACGGGACCCGGTGCGCCATAACTCCACGGAAGTGTCTGACACACTACTCCCACCCAGCGTGCCCGGGCGCAGTGCTAGCAGCAGCGGCGATGATGTGACTGTAGAGGACCTGCTGCACAAGGTGCTGCAGCGGGTGAATCTACTTTTAGACGAGGTCTCGCATCTTTCACCGCCCGTCACGTCGTACTCATCACCACTGACACCAACGACGACGAACGCATCGCAAGCCTCGTAGATGGAAAAGATCGTGTGTGTGTGTGTGTGTGTGCCGCGCGAGTCCTCTGGGTCACACTCTTCAGTCTCTCATCTGCCACCCGCCTCCCAATCGACGTCTTCTTTTGGTGTTCCTTCAGGGGGGCGGGGCCTTTGCTCCCATCACGTCTCCCCCTTCCTCTCTCCGCGTGACTCAAAGCAGAAATAGAGAAGAGACTCACGCACAGCGCAAGCGAAAGTAGGAGTATGGGCGCTTGGCACCCTCCTCCTCTCCGACCCCACGCCACTTTTGCACCCCACGTACGTGGGCCGATGGACGAGAGCTGAACGAGTCCTCGCCACTACCTCCATCGACTCTCTCTCTTGGTAGCCCTGCCAGTACGTGATAGCGAATACCTGTCCGTGTAAGAAACTTATGCGCGCCTGACCCTCCCTCCTCTCTCCGTCGCCAGCGCCTCGCTCGAGTCGTCCGCGGCATCAAACGTGCGGCTCTCGTCCTTTCCTTTTCCCCTAGGCCGTATCGTTGTGGTAACTCTCGCCCTGCACGCACCTCCCCCCCCCGCGCCCTCCTCCAGCGAAGCGATATACAAGCACGAATACCACCCATTTCTCTCTGCAACTGTAGCCATCTCCACCCACGACACCGGCAGCAGGGACAACCTCACCTTTGCACCTTCATCGTCCCCTTCAACACCCCAAGTAGCCCCGTCCTGCATCCCGTTGCAGGCGAGGTTGTTATGGCAGACGTGCCCGCCTGCTGCGAAGCGAAGCCCGCGCGTGCAAAGACCCTGGTGGCGGGTCAAGGAGCGATGAAGCACCTTGATGCCTCAGAGGCGACGACGCCAGTGCCCCCACTTACAGAAACGTCGGCAACCCTATCGCGGGACCGCGAAAGCGTCTCAGCACCCGCAGTGGAGACGCGCACGAGCCAAGCGAGCCCCGTCCCCGCCAGCGCCGTGGCGCGGCCTCCTTCTTTGCAATCGCACAACAGTGAAATTTCACCGAGTCGCTCACCAGTGCTTCTGATGGCAACCTCCCACGCCACCTCCTTCGCCGGAGGCAGCGCTGCTATCGTTGCCGCGTCCGCGCGCCATCATCAGTCCAACGCTGTGGTGAACAGCATCGTACGGAGCAGCACCGCCATTTCGCTGACGGCGCCCACAACGACCCCGATGGATCCGTGTGGCGAGTGCATCCCCACTCAGCAACACGCGCTGGTGGCGCTGAAGCAGGCTGTGAACCACGTGCACACCCGCCTGCATCAGGGCAGTGTCTCCATGCTGACCGAGTCTGGCAGCAGTGAGGAGGAGCGCACGGCGTACCGCATTGCACAGGTCGCGCGGGCTGTCATGCAGGCGGCGGGGATGATTGATCAGGAGGACGTGGACGGCACCCTCAACGACAGCGACGCCCACGACACGCCGAGCAAGGCGACAGCGACGCGGCGCAGCTGCAGGCAGACGGACTGGCGTGACGACGACGACTTCATCGCCTCCCCCAGCATTTTCCTTCACCTGGATGCAGCACAGCCGGTGCGCAGCAATCGTGTCATGGAGTACATTGTAGCAAAGGGGCGAGCGGCACACACCAGCGAGGAACTCACCTGGCTCTACCGCCACTCCCAGCTCACGTCCCTGCTGGGCCCCGAGGACCTGCAGCACCTTGTCCCGCTCTCCCTCCACCGCGAGTACACTCATGGCGAGCTTATTCTCGACTGCGGGGCACCGGTGCGGCACCTGTATGTGGTGGTGTGGGGCAATGTGGAAGTCTTTCGGGTTGACTCTATCAACAACGAGCGGAAGGCAATGGAGGAAGCGTTTCGCGTGGCGTCTCACCAAAGCGTGTCGATGAAGCTGAGCCGCACCAGTGACCGTCGCGGCAGTCTCTCCCCGTACGGCCTTCGACTCACTGACGTGCAGGGCACCAACACCAACAGCGAGGTGTCATCGGATGCCGTCTACACCCACGTCGCGGACCTATACCCAGGCCAAGTGTTTGGCATCGAGAACTGCGTCTTCAACGCTGCCTCGCACTACGTCTTCCGCGCCGGCAGCGCGATGTCCAAGACAGCCATCTCGCTACTGCCGTACGAGGAGCTGCAGTCGGTGCTTGCCCGTAATCCCCGCTTTGCTCAGGGCGTTGGTGTCCGCATCACCGACTCCATGGACGTCTTCGGCTCCATCCGTGAGTTCTGCCGCTATGTCTTCTCGCCCACCAGCGCGCAAAACGAGTACCTGCCGCTGTGGTCCATCCTGGAGAGCTACACCCGCGTCCACAACGTCATCCACACAAAACTGTTTAGTCACCAAGTCGACACCGGCGCGTGGGGCTACGCGCTGAACCGCCTGCCAGAGAATTTGACCTCCACTTTTTGCTTCGACCTCGTGCACGCCCTGCCGCCCTTCATTGCCAGGCGCATGCAGGTCGAGGCGCGCGCGGCCGACACGCGCAAGGGGGCAGACAGCCTGGCAATGAAGGGCGGCAGCATGCGCTCCTCCATCACGTACATCCGCACAAAGGAGCGCCGTCGCTGCACGTGGCATCTCGGGATGGAGGGGAAGACGCTCGTGCTGCTGCGCGACGGCTTCACCGATCTGCTCGATTTCTTAACAATGCTGTGCGTGCACATTATTGAGAGCAACAAGCTGCGTGGCCGCGTGCAAGGCATGGTGCACCCACCGGCGATCGACATACTTGACGAGTACCTGCGGCAGCGCGAGCAGGAGGAACTGGCGGGCAAGTACCTGACGACCGGTGGCGTCACGCGCGACGCCGAGATGCAGCGGGTGCACGCAATCCTGAAGCGCATGCCGCTTACGGAGGAGGAGCAGGCTGGCCTGCTGCGCAACTGGGGACACAACACACTCCTGCGTATTTACGAGGTTATGATGCACCGCGAGGAGTACAACGTGCGCGTTGACCCGAGTCTCTCGATGAAGTTTCAAATGAACCCCTTCCACGAGTGGGCCCTGAACCTGCGCAGCTGCGTGCTCGAGAAGCTCGGCCTTGACCGCTTCTCCGCGCTGCCAGACAACCTTTACATTGACGTGATCAGCAGCAACACGCACTGCATCAAGAATCTGCTCTGCGGCTTCAACCGCAAGTACCGCAAGGAAATCCTCGACTACGCGTGCCGCACCGAGAGCAAGCGACTCGGGCGACCGGAGGAGTGGCACAACGTCGATGACATGCTCTATGTTGCGCTCACAGGCTTCCTGCAGAATGAGCGGCCAGACCTGAAGGAGGAGCACAGCCGCAGCCTCGAGGAGAACGGCATCACGGTGCTGCAGGACACGGCCATGACAGGGCTGCAGGTGGAGGTCATCCCGGTGCATCGGCTCAACTTCAACGCGATTGATGAAACCATACGTGAGGCGATGCACAAGTACTACGAGGAGGTGACCAAGAATGACAGCGAGAAACGCGAAGGCAAGACGGGCGGCTCGACCGTGCCGACGTGGGCGCAGGTATGCAAGCCGATTTACCGCCGCTCCCAGGACGGCTCGAAGACCCACGTGCTGGGGTGCATTATGACGGACAGCAGGGGCGACACATCACCCAACGACTCAGATGTAGAACCCGGGTCTACCAACCTGGAGACGGCAAGCACGACAAAGAAGCCCACCTTTACCGAGTTCAGCGAGCCGGCGAACATGAATAGCAACCGCGGCAGTCCCACGGTCACCCCGGCAGCCCACCACGTCAGGGATGGTCGGTTGCAACGGCACTTCCTCATCAACATGGACTTTGCGTTTGGAGCACAGGCCGAAGGTATCTGCCGCGTCATCTTCAGCGCCTTTGGCAAGCGCATCCGCAGCGTGAGCGTGGTGGGCAAGGCCGGCGGCCTCACCGGCAAGCGCGGTGACATCCAGCTTGCTAGTCACGTCCTCCTCTCCAAGTCCTCGCTCATTCTCGAAGACAACCAGGACGAGCTACGCAACTGCCGCAACCAAGATCTCACGGCGCAACGTCTACAGGAACTGGCCGGCCCGCGTGTCAAGGTGCACCACGGCAAGGTGCTGACCGTGACGGGTACGATGCTGCAGAACGTGCAACTCTTACGGTACTACCAGCAGGTGTGGCGCTGCGTCGGGACGGAGATGGAGGGGTCGTACTTTGCCCGTGTCATTGAGGACTTTTACCGGCAGGGAATAGCCCACCCCGGGCTGACGTCGCGCTTTGCCTACTACACGAGTGATCTCCCCCTCGCGCAGAACGACGCTGAGATAGAGGCGCGGCAGACCCACCGGCTGCCGGCTAGCGCGGCGACGCTGTCAGCGCCCATGAGCCCGCAGGAGGGCGTGCCGCCGCTCTACGCGATTGCGCGCGGCATCTTAGAGAAAGTGCTGCTGTAGTGAAAAGTCAAAGCGCCGCAACCACACAACCGGAAGAAAACGATTCGCCGTGGGCGTGCGTGCGTGCGTGGCTGTTTTTCTCCGCTGCGCGCCCCACCTCTCTCTCTCTATATTTGTGCTTGTCGTTGAGCTCTCAGTTTGTATATCCTCTCTTCCCATCAGCCTATTCGTAGCAGTAGCAGCTGCCGTCACGGTGTGCTCAACCAAGTCTGTGCGTCTCCGACACCCACGCACACGCGCACACAGGCGATTACCGCTGCTTCGTAGACGACACGTTTGGGGGACGGCACATGCCTGTCTCAGCCGCTCCCACTCTCATTTGCTGTGAGGTAGAGCAGCTCTTTCGAGTGCTCGATTGAGATCAAAGCAGATTCTGAAAAAGTGAAAGAAACTGGCGTTGGGAGGCACGCCCATGAATGCGATTGCAGCACACCAGCTCGCTCCCTATCGTCAACGTCTCCCTTCCCTCTCTCTCTCTGTCTCCTGTCCCGATGTGCGCCTTCTACTCGGAGCGCCCCTCGATGACGGCACGCACGGACATTTTATGTGCCTCATACGCAATGCATCTATGGTGGGTGTGGGTGTGTGTCGTCTCGGCCTATCCAGCCGCAGCTCTCAGAACGGCATCGAAGTTGGTCGATACTGTCGTCATTGTGCGATCACTTGTGCGGCAATTGTGCGCGCACTTCACATATTTACTGGCGGCATTCTTCAGTCCTGCCAGAGCTTCGTCTACAAACCACCAGACTACCGTAAAGGGCATGCCACCAATCGTTCAGCGAACATACAAGTTGGGAGTTGGCAGCACCACCGACGCCGACGCACCTGCTTCGTCTGCCTCTCCGTCGGTGGTGCCCAGCGCGCCAGAGGAGCATGTGATGACGCGCACATGCCACCGCTGGAGCTATGTCGATGCGTCACGCCACGAGTCGTGCATCGTCACCCTGCAGGCGCACTACTCCTTGCACGTGGATGTTAAGGCCGTGGGCAGCACGGCTGCGGCGTCATCGACGCAGCCGATGGGTGGTGACGCGGAGAGCCCCGGCAGCAATGACGGGCTCTGCGGGTTTGTGTGGGAATTCATTTGGATCCCGAGCCCGTGCCTGTTGTCTGACGTAGCTAACACGGCGACAACAGCGGCGTCATCGAACGGCAGTATCAGCAACCCAGCAGGCCTGGAAACACAGCAGCCAACGCGCGCACGCTTCTTTTTCCCTCGCACAACATCACTCGCGCGGTCCACGCTGCAGGGCACTGGTGGCGTTATCTTCTTGAGCAGCCGGCACGTCCTGGTAGCCACGGAGGCCCCGGAGGCGGCGGGCGCGGGCACAGAACCAGCAGCCGCTTTGAGAAGAGGCTCCAACAATCAACTCCGCGACGCCGCTCACTACGGCTTGATGGACAGCTTCGTATTGAGTAGCGGTGATGCGGTTGCTATTAAGCCCGTGTCACGTTCGTGTTCATGGATGCGCATTGCGGCGTCAGCAGCGCTACCCTGCCCATTCACCACACCGCAGACACCTGGTCGTGTCAGCGCTACCTCAACTCCACCGTCGAGGCCATCGACGGTGCTGCTGCTTGTCGCAGGAGTCCCGCTGCCGCTTCCACATCACACCTCTACTGCCGCTGCGGAGGTGCCGCTTATGCGCCTGGTCTACATTTTTGCCGCCCTCAGCAGCACCAGCGACACTGCCAACGTCGGTAGTGCTCATCCGCAGCATCAAGCGTGGGACGTGCTGGCATGTGTCGCGGATCTCTTTAGCAACGGCGCCTCAGTAGACAACCCGCAGCCACTGCAAACTCGAGTGCGGCACACTCTGACGATCCCGCTACTTAGGTTAAGTGGTCACAGGACTTCAGCAGAGGACAGCGCTCACCGCGGCGGTGGTGGTACCGGCTGGGGACACGCACGCTGCAGCGCAGATGGAGAGAACGGCACGCCGTCATCGTCGCGGCCGCCGCCGCCGCCGGTGTCACTTGACCCGCCTGATCTTCTTTGGGCCTTTGTTGAGGATGCAGATACCCGTGGAGTACACCTGTTCCATGATGGGCAGCTGTGCGGCAGCCTTGTAGCGCTGCTACCCTGTAGCTGCACCCCTGCTCGCGCCTCAGTAGCGCCGTCCTTATCTACTGCTACTGCCTCGTCGCGAGTCGCCAGCTCTGCGCTATCGCCACCGGTCGTCCTCTGCATGGGCTTCAAGCGCGACGCACCGTACGGTGCGCTGGGTGTGACCAGTGCCGAACTGGACTCGTATGCAAAGGCCAAGCAGCAGCAGCAGCAGCCAAGACGGATTTCGCACTCATCAGTGCAGGAGATCATCGAGCAGCTCCTGCCGCCACCAGAGCGCACTGTGTACGAGCTTACTATAGGATGCCCGACCACGTGTATTGGCCCTCCCACCATCGTCGCATCGGGGGCGACAGCTGCGGAGTCGCCAGAAACCCCGATGACGGTGCTCCCCGCATGTACAAGCCTCCTAATGCTCATCATGGACGGTATTCACACTCGCAACACCAGCAGCAGCGCTGAGCGACTAGCCGGTGCATCGCGGGCCGTCTCATCGCCTACAACCTTGGCTGCAGCAACCGCCCCTCCTCAAGGCCTTTACCTCACGGAGACGCTGCCCTGGGATGCCCTGGCGCTACTGGCGTGCCCTGAAAGTCCGAAGGAGGCAGCAGGGGACGGGAATTGGAAGGGGCGTATCCACCACGTGCCTCCCATGCGTACCCTGTGGCTGGGGTTGGACCCAGTCGTGCTGTCACCAGCACCAACGAGTGCTACGGGAATAGTTGATGGCGAATATGGCGATGAGCACGGCGTAATGCAGGACGTGGTGCAGGCGGCCCATCGTGATGTGCTTGCCTGGGACGTTGCGGATGTCGGTCGCTGGATGGAATGGCTGTCAGAGGCGGCGGGCGGTAGCGCAGATGGCATGTGCGTGAAGGATCCTTACGCGGCCCCGATGCCGAGCCACAGCACTGCTGAGGCAGAGGGCACCACCACATCTGTCTCGGTCTCCTTCATGGCGACAGTGACGGCGGTGGAATCGCGTGTGTGTGCATCTTCCTCGACGCCCACCGCCGACTCCGCTCTCCGCGGTTTCCCCTACTTCAACGATCTCACCCACGAGCTCACAATGCTGTGGTACTGCGGCAACGGCGCCGCGGGCCCTATGGACGAAGAAAAGGATCAAGCAGCGACGGAGCGGGTTGTCGCACTTCTCCGACCGTCTTTGTGGCTCCCGCGGACAGCGGCAAGCCTGCAGAAGGAGTGGGAGGCGCACGTGGCGGAGTGGGTAGCCGCGGAACACGTTCGTGGGCATCTCCAGTCGCTCACAACACCCCCAAGCGACGCCGCTGTCGCCGCCGCCACGTACCGGGCCATGCGGGTCCTATGGGCCTACGCTGTGCTGCATGAGACGGGGCCTACTTTGCCGCAGTGGCCGCGTGTTCTCATGGAGGTGGTGCGCAGCACCGCCACGGACGCCCCGGAGCATCAGACGCGCCTCCACTATTACGCACGCGCGATCCAGACCTTCACGATGGAGCACCTCGCGTTGCAGGACGGCAGCAACGCCGCCACGCTTGAGATGGAGGCATGTCACATGCGTCGGGCGGCGGGTGTCTTTCTCCGGCTGGTACTCCGCACCCTCGTGGAGTTGGACTGGTGCGCAGGAGACGTAGTAGGGTGGATGTGCTGCCAGTGGTTTGCGCGTTGGTTCCTTGGCAGCGGCGCCGTCGCTGCTGCAGCAGTCTCCACACGCCCCCCATCTCCCACCGCCACCGCCGACATCTCCGCGGTGGAGGCGCAGGCCGCTGCGGTGGAGGGCCGCGCGATGCAGGCGCTTCTGCAGCTTGGTGCAGCGGCACCTTCTCCAGCCCTGTCCCCTCCTCCGCCCCTGGACTGGCTACGCCGCGCGCTTCTCCTTTTTATCTGCAGGAACACGCAGCGGCCGCTTGAGCTCACGGTCGATGACATCCTCGAGGCCTCAGGGGTGTCGCTGGAGCCAGAGACAAGACTGGAGGCCACACAGGTCGCCGCATCAACGGGGCCTCCGTGGCCGACGCGCGATACGGCGGAGCTGCGCGAGTCGATAGAATACGCGCTGTTACGCCTGGTGAAGCCGGAGGAGTTGTATTGCGTGGTGCATCGCCTTGCACAAGCCTCTCCCGCCATATACCTACAAAACAACTCCGCCTTGACGAGTGCTGCAGGCAGTCATGGGCATCGTGGACTGCAGGGGCTCGTCGTGTGCGGTGTACTCACGGTGGCAGACCTGCACGCTCTTGTATGTGCCAGCTGGGCACCAGGGCGGCCTCACGACGCCACCCCACCCCTCGGCTTCACATTTGTGTGCTGCGTCGTGGAGGCTGCCATGGCGTTCACGTCAACGGTCTCTCCGGCCGCAACCGACACCATGGCAGTTGCGGAGGCGTACGAGCGGCTTGCCATCGCGGCACTGGATAGCTGGAAAGTACATGATGGGTATGAGGGCGGACGGCAAGTCCAGGGGGCGAGTCATGCACAGACAGATGTGGAGGAGGCGGCGGACCGGATGCCGGTCTATCCGCTGCTTAACACACCTGAACTCGATGGTCTCACGACCGCGGCGGCGACGACGGTGTCGGCCCCGTTCCCTTTCATGCTTCTCCCGCCGCTCCTCACCGTGTATCTGTGGTATCACGTGGCACACCGCCTGTGTGCTGCACTGCAGCTCTTTCCCCCAGCAGCATCACAGACCACAGGAGCGAGACAGCCGGAGAAACCACCAGAAGCTGATACCACTGACGAACAGCAACATGCGCCGTGGCTGCGGTGTGCGAAGCTGCGAGATGGGGATCAGCTGCGGGCGCTTCACCGCGGCGTGTGCGTACTACGGTGCCTCACTCAGGAAGACGCGACCGGCGCTGAGGAGCTCTTCGCCGCCATGCGCTTTGTGTACAGTAGCTCACAGCGAGATTCCAGCTACCAGTGTGCACCGCGGCAGATCGAGCACGCGGGAATGACTAACGGGGCGGGTTCAACGTCAGCAACAGCAACAGCCAGTGCCGCTAGCGGTTCGTGGGTGTCGCAATATCTGATCGCCTGGCAGCATCTTCTCTCGTTGGAAGCGCCGCCAATGTGCTCGGCAGGTGCTCTGCTTGCCTATCAGGAGCGCTGCTGCACCGCCGCTGCGTCCACGGCATCGCATGCGGGAGACATCATGCGCGCTTTGCACCTCATATACGCCAGCTCCGGCAGTGGTCGTGTACTACGTGCACAGCTCTCGCGGGCAATGGGCTTGCACCAGCAGGTAACAAATGCGCTAGCGACAGAGGAATATGCTCACTCCTACGCAGCCTTCACGTGTGTTCTACAGAGCTGGCGAATCGCGGCTCAGACGCAGAGTCACCACAGTTCAACAAAACTGAGCATAACCACGACAGCGATGTGCAACGAAGGTGCTGCCGCGACAGACGTGATTGCAGCGTGGCTAGTGCAGGTTTGGGTCAACGTTCTGCTGTGCAGTTCAGGCGCAGTCACGGACGTTGGCATGTACGAGCACCTCTTCGCCGCCCTGGCGCCCGCAACGCAGCGAGGCGAGCAGCGGAGTACCGCCGCCACCGCAGCAGCAGCAGCAGCTGATGTCACCTTTGCACTGCTCCGGCCCTGCCTTCTGTATGCCCTGCCGACCCTTGAGCAGCTCGCTGTGGAGGAAGATCTGGGGAGCAGCAGCGGCGACGGCAACCGCAGCCCAGCGCCAGCCCTGTCGTACCCGCAGTGCAGCGAACCTTTCACGTGGAAAGCGAGTGGCACGACGCCGAACGGTGAAAAGGGACCCCATCGCGGGCGTGTGCCGGTGCGGCTCTGCGCCGGCGAAGTGTGTGAGCGTGTGCGTCGGCAGCTGCGGCGCCTCGTCGCTCTGTACAATGTGCCTCCATCAGCCTCGCCTGGCATCTACTCCACGCAGCGCCGCGATGTTCGCTTCGATACCTTGGCGCGACTGATGGCGATGCAGCCGACGTTGGGGAACTTGGCAGCGGCGCAGCGGCGCATCGCGCTACGCAGCGTTAAACAGAGCGTGACGCGACGCGTCGGTGATAGCGACGACAGGCCTGGGCAGCGATCGGCACCGATGCCGTTCGTCGCTGCTGCCGCCTCCGGTCACAGTTGTAGCAGCAGCAGCAGTGGCGCCGCCGCCGCCGCCTCCTCCGGTGACGACAGCGAATCAGCTCTGGAGCTGCGCCACTTCTTTCTCTCCCCAGCCGCCGCGTACGTTACGGCCGCGGCGGCGGTCGCCATGGATCACGCCAAGAATCGTGCGAGTGCCGGACAAGATGAAAAATGCAGAGACTTCCTGTTACAGCAGTCACCGTCCGCACCGCCGCTGCAGTCCGTTGGCTGGCTAGTCGTGGCCTGCGAAGTCCTCCGCCGAGAGTTGCGCTGCTACATCCTGGCAGAGATGCGTATGAACGGCTACTTAGAGGAGTCGGTGACTGCGCATACAGAAGAGGCAGTCATCGGGGCCACTCCAGGTAGTACTGCAGCTGAGGCGCCAGCGCCGCACCTCCCCTGCCCTCTGGTACCGCACTGGCGCCTCGACATCTCCGAAGCGCAACTGAAGGCCTTCATCAACGCACTGGCAGACGCTGTGGAACCGCTTACCGGGGCGCTTGTGGAGGCGATGTCCTTCGCACTCCTCCAACCGCTTCTGCTCCTGCTCGTCCTTGACGTCCTTCACGGGCTTTTGAGCAACAATGCCCACACGCATGAGGCTGAGGGCGTGGCAGATGAAGCGACGCAACGCAACCCCGCAGCCAAGGAAGTGTCGTCCTCGGTGGTCCAGTGCGCTGATGCGTCCATCCTGCTGCTGCTGCGGCAGTGGATCCGTGGCGTCGCGGCGCCGCTCTACCAGCGCATGGAGGATGCCGGCAAAAAGGTGGCGCTGCAAGTTCTCACGGACGACTTCGCTCGTGAGCACCTGACGACTCCCCGCGCCGAAGGTGCGGCAGCGTCGCTGGGCAGCGGTGCACCAGTGTCAGCGAGCTACCATGACTCGGACTTGCACGTCAAGTGGAGTCAGTGGCGTAACGAGACGGCGGCACGCAACGTAAATGAGAAAGCGGCAGCGATGCTTGAGTGCCTCAGCATGTGCGCGGCGGCGGATCATCAGCAACTGGTGCGCACGGCTCTGCCAAGGCTGAGTGACGACGAAGCGCCACAGCAGGCAGTGTCTGCAGTGCCACAGGACTGTTTTGGCGCAAAGACCACCGGCAGCAGCGCTGTGGCCGCAGCAACGGCTATTGGATCTACCTGGTTAGGCGCCGGGTGTGCACTGCGCACCTCACTCCTCAACACCATTGGCGCGACAGTGGCTCCTCGTGCTGCTCATCAGCACCAGCAGCAACATGTTCGGACACCCTCATCCGCGGTCTCCTTACCGCGGGGAGAAGCGCAGCCAGCTACGGTCTCACCGGTCGCAGTCTCGCTGCCTTCCCACATACCCCAGTCGCAAGCAGTGCTAGGAATGCACCCTAGAGACAGCGACGGCAGCAGAGCCTCGGGCTTGGCGGTAGCTGGCACCAATGAGTTACAGCTGCTCTTCAAAGAGGAGGCCTTCAAGAGACGCCAGTGTAGCGGGCAGCTCCTGCACGAGCAGCAGCAGTTCTTCGCCTCCCCCACCTTTCAGAGCAATCTTCTCCTAGTGTACGTGGCACTGAGGATCGAAAAGCGTCGGATGGAGCTGGTGGACTTTGCGCTCGATCAGCACGACCTCATATTTGCCTTAGCCCATCGAGAGCAGAAACTGCGCTTTGATGACGCGCGCGAGGAGCTGCGCCGTGCCTGGTGTGAATGGGGGGAGCGGCAGCGGCTGGCGATGCGGCGGCTGCTGCAGGAGGAATGTGATGCTCGCATGGGGGTCCAGGCCACTGACTACGCTGCCCGGCATCTCCTCCTCGATGCGGAGCGGCAAGAGCGGCGCTTGTGGGTGCTGTACCAGGAGGGTCGTGCCGGTGTCATAGCACTCGAGGATGACGCGCGAGATGGGCTAGCGGTGGCTGCGGCTCGTGCACACCTGGTGCTTACAAAGCGTGCTGCGGAGGCTGAGGAAGTGGCGTACTGGAAAGAAGAGGAAGCAATATGGGAACGCATGCAAGAGGAAGAGCAGCAGGAGACCAACTGGCGCCCACACCGATCACTGCTCGCGGTGCAGGCAGAGAGGGAGGGGAGCCGCATGTCCTCCTCTTCGTGGGCATCGTCGTCCTCCGCTGCTGCGGCAGCAGCGCACCCAAGAGTCGCACATGGTGACAGAGCACGAGGCGTCAGTGACGATAACAGCGCAGCAGCGCTGAAGAACGTTCGGCGAGGCAGTCGCAAAGGGCTAGGTGGCAGCGCTGCTGCCGTGGTTCCCCTCCACTCCTCATGCAGCGGTGTTGGCCAGCGAGAGGCAAGCGATGCATTCACACCGACACTGGTGACAGCGGGTGTCACGGCAATCACATCAGCGACAGTTCAGCCGCAGCAAGCGCCACCCCACAGCGCTTCGCTGGTGGCCCACACGACACACTTAGAGAGCGACGAGGACGTGGGGCTGTATGGGGGCGGCGGCCTGGCACAGGCAGCAGTGCAGTCAACCATCAGCGGCGCCGGCAGTCTCCTCAGCGCCCTCTCGCAGTGGCAAACGGCACTACGCGAAACCGTCGCCCCAACCCCGCCAACACGCTGCAGGGGCAGGGCTATGGATAGGCAAGCAGCAGTGTCAGACGCAGCCACAAGCAGCACGGCTGGGCAGGCGTCAGTCACTGTCCCCATCGCCAAGGAGGTTCCGCCGCCAACACCCGTCGAGGTCGAGCCTCCTGAGTTGACGACTAAGGAAGACGCGACGCGCGCCGCTACAGTGTTGTCTCTGCCCGCTCGCAGAATCATCCCTCTACGGCGGACCTCCGTTGATGGAAAAACGTCAGCAGCGGCGGCAGCGGCGCCGAACGAGGGTCTTCAGCAAGATACTACAGTAGCGACGGGTACCGGCTCCGCTGTCGGTGGCGGCGGTACGTCAGTGGTGGGAGCGGTCGTGACAGCAAAGCCGCTTCGAAGGAAAAAAGGGTTCGCTGCCGCTGCCGTCCTCGTGAAGCCTGTCTCCTCCTCCGGCCCCACTCAGGGTGCACTCCAAGCGCCATCGTTTCCACTGCCCCTGCACCAGTCGGTAAAGCAGCCTCGTGGACAGCAGCACCAGCAACCCCCCTCGCCGGAGGCTCCGGCCATGCTGAACCCAATGCGTAACATACTGCCGGCGATTGAGGCGGCAGCCACAGAGGTCCTCTCAGAGCCCACAGGGGCGCCGTCGCCGGTGGCGCAGCGGGAGAACGCGCCATTGCAGACACAACCGCAAGACTCTCCATCGGCGCGTGCTCCACACACTGACTGGAGTGAGTTATCAACGGTCAACCACAGCAGCGGCAGGAGCAGCCACGGCGTCCCTTCTCCTTTGTGTGGACCAGAGACACCTGCGTTAACAGTCGCCGCAGCGCTGGACACGAACGAAAGGGTTGAGGTGCAGGCGGGGAGGGAAACCCAGTCCGACCCTGCTGCTCTTGGTCCGGTGTGTACTGCCCGGCGAGCTGAGGATGTGGCGAACGTGGCCGCACCTAACGCCAACGAAGAAAATGCGGAGATGAGCCCCGAAGTGCACATCCACGGCACGAAACCTGCGGTGAAGGTCGGCAAAGCAGCAGCAGCAGCAGCAGCAGCGATGGCCGATGATGCGTCGTCGCCAGCTCAATTCGCGCCGAGCTCGGATGCGGCACGCGTGCACCGCGGGTTGCACAGCCATACCCCTCTTGCAGGGCCCTTGCCTTTGCCCAGTGCATTTACTTTCCAGGGGGTGCCGCTGCCGAATGCGGAGGTGGACGACGATGACTGGGGGTGGAGTGACGATGACGCTCGCACCGCCGTCCCCACTGAGGGGACATGCCAGCTGCCCCCGCCACAGCCCCCACACAGCTACTACGGCGTCATTGCTATGGCAGCAGCAGCAGCAGCACCGCCACCGCCAGCACATCTGCCCAACCTCAGCAGAAGCAGCGCCAAGGGCACGTGGTCGCGTGACGACGACTCCTTTGGCAGCGACATTGCCGCCACAGCGCCGGACACAGCACCACATGGGGTGCCATCAACTCCTTCGGGCACCGTCGCAGCACCCACGACGAGATCCGCGGTGCTTGCAGACCTGCAAGAGGTGTACGCAGCAGAACTGGAGATGCGTGAGCAGTTGGTAGAGCTGCTGTGAGGATGTGCAGATGCGCCTACGGGGCTGAAACAGCGAAGACAGGGGGAATACACGTGAACAGAAAGGGGAAAGAGGGCGCGTCGACATAGTGGATGCATTAGGAGGTGTCTTGCGGGCAGCGAGGGTGCCCTCACGTGTGTGTGTGTGTGTGGGTGGGTGTGTGGGTGTCTTCCATATACACCTTTACTCACCACTTCCTCTGTGTCTCTTGCTTTCCTTCTCATGCTAGCTGCGGCGGAGGAGTCGGCCGACACAGAGTCACGTAGGGGTGAATAGTGCGGTGGAACGGCAGAGGCGTCTGCGTCGCGTCCTCGATAAGGGTGTCAGTGCAGAGGACCTGAAGAAAAGGCGCTCCGTCCATGCGAGGCTGACAGACGAAAACAAGCGATGCACACAAACCCTGAGGAGAGTGCCAAGCATCAGGCCGCGCGCTGTAGCGGTGGGTAGGGATCACCCGCGTGCAGTCCGATGCTGCCCTCTACGCCTTTCCACGCCACCGCCCCACACTCCCATTCAAGCATCGCCAACATGGGCGTGAAACAGGCGTCGAAGAGCACAACATGTGTGCTGTGCTCACGCTCAGCTCTTCTCGTATCATTACGCCTTCCGCTACTATCTCACCCCGCCCCCCCCCCCCATCTCACCTCGCCCCTCCTCCACCCCACCCGTGTAGTTGACGAGAAAGGAGGTGGTACTCAAGCACGTACACCATTCCACTCGACCATGGCCACGGCAGCAGACTACGTTGGCAAGAACTGCCCCTACTGCGGGGCCGTGGATAGTATCGAGACGGACGAGGCACGCGGCGAGGCGGCCTGCGTTAACTGTGCCACTGTAGTGGCAATGGGCCTCGAGGAGAGCGTGGCAACGCGCTTCGAGAAGGACGCAACGCACGCGGACGTCGACCGGGGCGGCGACGCCGACTGGGACGTGGAGAACGGCGGCGCCATTGGCCGTGCGACGGCGAAGAATGCAGGTTTAACCCGGGAAGAAGCGGCCGCATGTGCGGCGGGCCTTTTGCGGTGTCCCATGACTGCCGTGCAGGGCACCAACGCGGGCCCGTTCGGTGACACAGCCAAGTACGCGAAGACAAGGCTGCACCCCCGAATGTCGGCACAACTGGAGGTTTTCTTTCGCCTCTCTCGCCGCTACGACGAGGCCATCTTGCGCGACGCCATTGCCTTGGCGAAGCACTTCGTTGGCTTTCGCCGAGAGCGTGGCGTGCGAGTCGAGCATCAGACAGAGGTGGCAGCGGCGTCCCTGATGCTGGCGTCCGAGCGCCTGGGGCAGCCTATCCCGTTGAGCGAGATGCGCGTGTTGGACGGGACACTCAAGGATATCGAGTCCCGGCGCCTGGAGATCATTGATGCGACGAACCTGAGGGAGGAGATGGCGCAGATGGCAAAGAAGTACGTTCCGAATCTAATTCACTACTACGTGCAGCTGCTGCAGCTGCCCCTCATCAACTACGAGATGCCCTGCCTCGCGCTTTTCCACGCGATACGTCAGTGCGAAAGCAAGTCCGACCCCGGCGCGTCAGAGCTGGCGGTGTTCGTGGAAGCGGAGAAGGTGATCATGGCAGTGTTGCTGGCACGCACAGAGCCTCGGCTTCAGTGGCCAAACAAGCCACTGCCGCCCACCGACCCGAGTGCCGAGCCGTCACGGGCCACATTGTACAGCAGCTTCGCGTCCAACGCGCATCTGCAGCCGGTGCGCGTAGAGAAGCTAATGCGAGTGGCTGAGCGTGCGGTGCCACTGATCCAGCCCGAGTTCAACCGCCTGATGCAAATGCGAGAGTTCACAACGGCTGCCGTACGCGCAGTGGGTGAGGCCGTAGTGAACGCGTTCGTCAAAACGGAGGAGTACAAGTCCACCGCGCCAGTGAAGTCGGAGTCGATGCCGGCAAGCGCGCCGTCGGCACCAAACAGCGCTGGGGCTGGTCGAAAACGCAATCGCAGTTGCTCCCCTACTCCCCCTGCGCCACTGTCGCCGGCGCTGCAGGATGGATGACTTGCATGGTGTGGGGAAAGGGCGACACAGTGCTCATCCCTCTAATCCTCGTCGACAATCGTCAGGGGGAGGACTGTGGGAGTCACCGAAGCAAGCAAAGAGTAAGAAAACAGCGAGAGAGAGGCATCGAAAAACGAGCCGCGCGCGCCGTGATCGGTGCTGGGCACGTGGTAACCGCGCGAGATGCCCATTCCGGCAGGCAACGAACACCGGGCCATTTGTTTTCTTTTGAGCCTTTCCTTCCCTCACTGTCGGGGGGTTGGGGGGGCTCGTTACGGCGGATGGGGTACTTGCGCTCTCGCCTCTGCCTCAAGCCACGCGCATGCGAGAGGGCAGCGGCGAGGATTGCATTGCCATAACGGGTCGGTGACACACACGTGTGAATCATAACTACAGGCGCCTCCTCCGACAGACTGCCGGCCTACTCACTGCTTCTCCACCATCCCTTTACCTTGAGCACCTCGCCTCCGAGTCCCAAGTCGGCTTGTAGGAGAGGGAGGCGATGGTGCTGCGACGGTGACGAGAGTGTCAGCTACGACTTCTCGCCCTACTCCGACAATATGCGGTGCCTTTCGCTCAGCCTCATGTTACGGCTTGTTACGTTGCTTCAGCAGGTGTCTTGAGTGGATATCGACCCCCCCCCTCCCCCCTCCCTCTTCTTTCCCTTCGTGACTTTCCTCTCTCGATACATGGCATGGCACACTCCACACCCACACCCACCCCTCCCAACACCAACGCTTTCACCCCACAACACTGCTAGCATTCCTCTCTCACGTAGGTCACTTCCTCCCTTCCTACTCGCCTCCTCCACACACTCTTTCCTAGAGCCACCCCACTCCATCGTTATCTGCAGTCTCTCTCCATTCTCTCCACAGCCGCCAGTCAATCATGTCCTGCGGTAACGCCAAAATGAACGAGCCTGCGCCGGCCTTCGAGGAGACGGCGCTCATGCCCAACGGCGCCTTCAAGAAGATCAGCCTCGCCTCCTACAAGGGCAAGTGGGTCGTGCTCTTCTTCTACCCGCTTGACTTCACCTTCGTGTGCCCGACAGAGATCATCCAGTTCTCCGACAGCATAAAGCGCTTCAGCGAGCTTGACTGCGAGGTCATCGCGTGCTCTGTGGACAGCGAGTACGCGCACCTGCAGTGGACGCTGCAGGAACGCAAGAAGGGCGGCCTCGGCCCCATGGAGATCCCGATGCTGGCCGACAAGACCAAGTGCATCTGTCGTGCCTACGGCGTGCTGGATGAGAAGAAGGGCGTTGCCTACCGCGGCCTCTTTATCATCGACCCCAAGGGGATCCTGCGCCAGATCACCATCAACGACATGCCGGTGGGCCGCAACGTGGAGGAGGTGCTGCGCCTGCTGGAGGCTTTTCAGTTCGTGGAGAAGCACGGCGAGGTGTGCCCCGCCAACTGGAAGAAGGGCGATGCCACAATGAAACCGGAGCGACAGGCGTCCATTGAGGGCTACTTCAGCAAGCAGTAAACTCATGGGTAGGACGAGAGTCTGGTGTCGCCCTAGTCGCTTATTGCCGAGTGGATACGAGAGAAGGGAAAAGAGGAAAGGAAACGAGCAGAGGCAGTGATGAGTGGTGCTCTCGCACATAGCTCCCCGGCACGCACGCCTCTCCACCACTCCTCTCATCTTCTTCCATGCCTCAGTCGTCTCGTCACTCCCTGCCGGCACACACAGAGGGAGAAGGAGACAGAGGCGCCACCTGCGCGCCTCTGTCTCCCTTGGCAGCGGTTCGTTTCACTTCAATCGTTCGCTCGGTTTTTCGTGGAATTGACATACGAGCGGGGAAAACAGAAGTGCAACAAGCCGCTACGAGGCAGCCAAGGAGGGAAAAGGCGGCGGAAGGAACGAAGCGGATGACAGCCACGAAGCCAAACACAGAGGGGGAAGCGAGAAAAACAAGATGCAAGGCAGGCGAAGCGCATCGCGCACCTTTTCTCTTCTCCCTTCACCTCTCTCTCTCCCCAGGGCTCTTACGAGTATTCTTTGAAGCTCCGGCTCGCCTTTCTCTCTCCTCTCTCTCTCTCTCCGTGGGTATGTGTGTGCGCGTGTGGGTCTGCTGGCTCTTCGCGTTTCCTTTCCCTTCTTCCTCTTGTTTATAGTTGACGATTCCGGATGAGGATGGTGATGCTGTCGCTGGTGCTGCCGATGATGTGTGCAGCTCTTTCCACCCCACCGCACCTCGCTGCGTCAGTGCATGTCTGCCTCCTGTGCGTGTGCCTTCTCTTCCACCCCACCCCTCCCATCCTACAGACGGCGACACAAGCAGAAGTGGTGCTGCGCCATGCACGAGGACGTGGCCCACACACACACACACCTCTTACCCCTAACGGCCTCCTCCAGCGACTCTTCGGCGCTGTCGACTTCAGCATCGGCATCAGCGGTTATTATATTTCGCCTTCCTACTTTTGTTTCATCGTTTCATCTCTCCCCCCCCCACTTCCCCCCCCTTCTCTCCCACACTGTGGGGCGCACCCCGCCCTCCCTCCCCCCTTTTCCCCAGCGAGCCCCGGGGGAGGGGAGAGGAGGGGGGAGGGCCTATTTTATGTCCTACCCTAACGTTTTCTTCAATCGCTGTTGTTTGTTTTGTCTCCCTCGCGCTCTCTCCTGTTTCACGCGTTGGTGTCTGTCAGGAAGAATTTGTGCATCGCGGCCTTGCCAGGTGGGTCTTGCGCCTGACTCTCGGTTGCATACTGAAGCCCACGAGTACATGAGATAACCACACCAACACCGCAACACAAAGAGAGAGAGAGGTGAGGGTGAGAAGGGAGTTCGAACGAGGCACCAATCCTCCGGCTGAAGGAGTGGGACTAGTTTCTCCTGCTCTACAGAAGAGGGCGCACGCGTCGGTGTGAACTAGCCCGTGTGCACAGCTCTGACTCCCTCTCCTCTCACCCCCCAACTCACCCTGGTAAGTACTGATAAAGTGATGCATCGACCTCCTCTCTCTCTCTCTCGCTTCAAGGCGGCCTCGCTATAACTCTGTCTCCTCCACTCTCCACCCCACCTCTCCCGACGCGTGTGCATGCCACGGCAGCGTTACACTCTTGTGCAGTCGAGAATCGGCCATGGTGACGGGGCGGTGGGGGAGCACGCGGTGCGGGTGAGAGCGTGAGAGCACCAGGCACGCGTAGAGCGATGGCGAAAGGCAAAGCTGTGCACATGTCATGCGCCGGTCGCACACACACACACACACACACACACACACACACGCAGTCCACATACGCAGTCCGCATACATCACCCCGCCTACGTGTGAATGCCCCACCACCTGCCTTCTCCTTTTCCCACCCTACCCGCTCTCCACGCACATCCCATGAGCCCATTCCACCTCCGCGACCAACGCCACAAAACTGCCGCTACCGCGCACGCGAATACG